>NC_064871.1:84053654-84353654 GCF_943734695.1 Anopheles maculipalpis
TATTAAACTTTAAGCTACAAATTTGCAACAAAAAACGCCAGTAACAGTAAGCAATGAAATTTGTTTTGTTTTGTGGTAGTTGTTCTTTTAGTCCATTTTTTATGGAAAACAATAAAAGATGCTTTGCTCACAACACTTGTTGGTATTCTAAGACACTTTTTTCAAATGCATAACACTTCATCTGCTAGAAAGTGATCAAATTTTCAGTTATAATAACATTATTCATTTGAGATTGCATACCTCTAGGCGCCTTGGTTTGTTATTTGATATTCATGTTCCAATGTATTTCGATTCCTATCTTGTAATAATAATTCATCCGGAGAAAAAATACTTCTTAGAGCGATCCGGTCTTTACACAACTAGACCGGGTTTCCAATGCCACCCGGACCATCCGGAAAATCTCCTTGAAAGCAGAATGGTTGAATTCAGTGCTGGATACAAATATGTCCAGGAGGCTAGAAGTGATAGGCCGAAACCATTCAAGGTTTTAGAGCCAAAGAGGGAAAAAACTTTCGAATAGGCAAAATAGTTTTAACACTCAATTCATCCTTTTATTATTTATTTTTGTTATCAAAAACTAGTGCAAAGTATTAGGTATTACTTAAAAGAAAAAAGGACGACAAATTTCGCTCGTAAAGCTTCCACGAAAAAAAAACATCTTTTCTTAGCGGAAATATCATTCCAAAGCTACCGATGACAAGTGAATGTAAACCGTGCACCCATCCCTAAAAAGCGAAGGCCTCATTTTCACTCTCTTCCGGCAGCCAATTTATTTGCCGGGTGAACGTGATGAACAAGCATATTCATTCCGGTACGATGCAGCTTTCTTCGACAAGCGAAGGAAGTTTTGCTCGGTTTTGTTTTGGTTCGTTAAGGTTACACTTCACGAGCAAAACGTGCCAGAGTTGCCCGCTTTACTAGTGATCGGGGTTTGTGCAAAATCAAGAATAAAACATAGAAGCATGCAAGGAGAACAGCAAAGGAGAAAATAAAAACGTTCCCTCACACATACTACGTAGTGACAGGGAGGGAGCCAAATGGCAACGTGACTCTAAGGGCAGAGAATGGGGAAAAAGCACAACCTTCGGTGAGAGGAGAAGAAACATGTCAGTCAGCATGGTCGGCGGTCGGTTACGGGAGACGAGTATTAGCATACTTAAAATGAGATAATTAAAAAACTTTTGCATATTAACGCAGACACAACGATGGGTGGTTCCCGAGGAACCGTAAGGGAACCACCCGCGAAAGAGCAAGTTTTTCACGCCTGAGTAATTTCGGCGAAGCACTTGCTACTACTTGCTCCTTGGTTGTTGTGTGTTGGGGAAGGGAAAACCAAAAAAAGAAAAAGCGTGGAAGCAAACATGGAAGGAAGAATGAAATCCTCATCATCATTTAGTGTGTTGCACATGGTTCTGGGTAATGGAGTTTTGGGAGAGGGGGAAGGTGGTACACAGTGAGGCGACACATAAAAACGGAACGCTGGATGGGGATTACGCTTTTCTAATGAATACCTGCGTGGGGATGAGGGTGCCGAGATTATAGGAATGCCACTACTAAATGCTTCTTCATAACTGGTTCCAGTGGCAAAGTAGCAAGTCTCTGCGGAGGCTTTCAGTAGACGAGTATTTGATTATGCTTGTAATTTTGCATGTCAGAACGTGTACGTGTGTAAAGTGTATGGTGTGAATGCGCTTGCTTTCCACCAAGGGTAGTAATCCGTTGTCAAACGTGTGTAGTACAAGGTTTCCCAAGTACCACGGGTAATACTAGTGAGACAAAAAGATGAGTTGACTGCGGTTAGTGCTAGAATGAACATTATTAACAATCATGATTTAAATGCAAAACATCGCCGCATAATCACACTGAGCTTTTTTTCTCCTGTTTTTTTGTTCATGAAAAGGAAATTTCCTTTCGTTAAGCAAGTTTAACTTCCATTAGTAGCAACTGAAGTAGGTAGGTTGGGGGCAAGAGAAGTTGGTCAGTAAAAAAATATTTTTGCAATGAGTTTGATATTTTTGGCAACGTTGTACGTAGGCAAATTAATATTTGTGCACGTTTTGCTCTCTAACTATGCTTGTTTTGTTTCAGTCCCAAGACCTTTTTCAAAAGTATCTCAACGTCAAAACCAGTCAACCTCCACCGCCATGACAGACAATAAAATTGGACTATGGAATTGGAAATGGACAAATTCGAGTACTTTTAACCGAACATGCAAGGGATTCCTTGACTAAATTCCTTGAGATTAATATAACATATCTCCCCGGCAATGAGAAAGCAGACTCCTTGGCCAAACGAGGTGCCTCCGGTGGCAGCATTTTGACAGGTCGATCCCTCCTCACGAGTTTCTTCGTGAGGGGGACCACAAAAGCTGTGCATGGCCAGAAGGCAGAGCATGGGGGTTGAGGACGAACTCGGGAGGTTCCTGCACTCCTGGTTCCTGGTTTCACGGACTCCCAGGAGATCGTGCGTTTATTCGCATGATGTTGAGACTTATGTCGAACCATTAAGCGATGAACGCACATCTCCAACGTAGAGGTAGCGCCGACTCCAAGGTTTGTAGCTGTAACAACAGATACCACGACTTTGATCACATCATCCTCTGGTCATGTGTGGAGTTCGATGCGGCTAGATCCGAACTCTTAGTAGCCGGTCGGGCATCAGGAATTACCCCGGCGGTGCTGATGCGCGATCTCCTTTGACAGAAGGACTACGAATATGCGCGGATTCTGTTTGACTTCGCCAAAGAGATGGGAATCGTCCTTAGATCCCTTTTATTTGCTCAAAAAACAAAGGGGTTTTTCTTGGGAGTCAATTGCTAGTCTCCACGGAGCGAAACTCCAAAGAGGTGACAACCCCTTACCAGACATAGCGAGGACAACTTTAGAACCATACCTGGCAGCAATAAGATCCACAACCGAGCTCCCCCGGGATAAGGTGCACTTGAATTGAGGGAGAAGGAAATGTCTTCTCTCCAAATAGGATATAAGATTAATTAATTGTTGAGCTAGATATAAGATTAGGTTTTAAGGAATATGGCCTGGCCGACATTAAGAAATAAAAAATATATATAAATATCAACACAAGAAAGCTAGAGCTGTGATACTTAAAACAAAATAAAAATACAAACCAAAATTTGAAGCTCTCAAACCGAGTATGCCCGAAATAAGGCAAAATCTAAGGAGAAAGTACCTTGTAAAATTTGCGCTTTGTAAAAACGTGCGGAGACTACCATACTCCAAAGAGTCCTTGAGTTACCTTGACAAAAGAGTTTTAGAAATAATATTCAAGTCAAAATCTTTAGGTTTTAGTTGGTGCTTTTTGCCTCAAAAACCAATATTTTGGAACGATTGGAAGAATATACGTCTAATAGTAATACTCTGGCTCTACGTAAAAAACTGAATAAAACTCTCTCGGAATAGCAGTTTAAGCTAGCCAGCAGAACAACCATAGTTTAGTAATTTCAACAGAATAAATCGTCAACTTCCGATAACATCTTCTCTTCTCCAAATAATCCAACCATTTCTAATTAACCTTACACTCATTAGCCAGTTCTGGTTGTCTGGAAAAAAGTGTTTAAAATTATCGAGTGTTTTTTGTCCTATCACTATCAGGTTTCACAAAGCCAAACTCCAAAAATCTACCAATTTGCTGATGGATACTTTGCTCCAAACAAATTCCAGCACCCCAGCATTGTAATGGAAAGCGGAGCATCAGCGTCCACAATGACAGCTAAGTGTACTTCAAATTTACCTTTCGAACACTTTTTGGGCTCGATAAACGTAGGCTGCCATAGTTTTTGGCAGTTTGGCAAATGTTCGGTACAGTGTTTGTGAAGACTCTGTTACCTGGGCAGCATTGTACGTACTACCTACGATCGTGTAATGTACGATACTGTGGCAAATCACTCCCCAACAACGCCCAGCGGAAGGGAGTGGCCAAAAAAGCATAAAAGATCAATTTGACTAAAAGCACCGACGGAGGCATACGTAGCGGCACCGGTGCAGTGAGCATGAGGACGACCTTCTCCCGCCCGGGGAAGCGAAGTTTTTCGACAAACTTTTGCACAGAACAGTCCGCCGTGCCGTGCCAAAGTGGCGAAGGTTTCGAAGGCCTGCTTTTCTGCTGCACTGCTTCTAACTGGGGGGGGGGGGGGGGGGGGGGGTAAATTAACATTTCGGCTAATTTAATTACAAACTCAACGTAAGTGAGTCAGCTCAAACAGGAGCGTGGACCTTGGGTAAGGCTGGCGGCGAATCGCGGGAAGGAACGAAAAAGCTGTTATCCGTTAGGTGGGTATGGAAGCTGGTGAAGCCCAAAGTGCCAGGTGAAAATCTGATGTCCGTAGGGATCGTTTGGTAGGGATGGTTTGGTGTGCTGATACTGGCAAGCAAACAACAAAGCTCCATACGGGCTCCAAAAACTGCCCAAACACAAGTCAACGAACCATCCGACCGCGATGGATTCGGTTGCTAACTGTTCCTGCACAGGGCTTTATAAGGTTATGCTTTCTGAGTTGCAATAGGCCAAGTTCTACTTTTGCCTGTGTACATGCGATGACGGTCGCCCCAGTCCAATAGCAAGCTGATGCTGAAGGCAAAGATTTTCCTGCCGGGCCCGGTGACACTTTGAGAATGGACGGCGAAAAATGTGTGGTTCCTCTTATCCTCGTGTGGAGGGCAAAAATCTCTCCAACTAGTTGCAACCATTCCATTACAAACCATTGAGTGGAGGCCTTTATTCTGAAATCAGAAATACAACGTTGGCGCATGCATTTCAGCTACTCCTGATGCTTGTGCCAACAGGGAAGAATGGAAGAATTTCCATAAAATCTCAACCAAGCATCGCTAAGCAGTGGGGCATGTACGAAATACCATCGGAAGCGGTACCGCGCAGGGGCAGTTCGCCGAAAGTTTGCAGTGTGATAATTAATAAATGATTATTCATAGCGGTTCTGCCTGCATGGCCCTTTGGGAGTTTTTTTTTACCTTGGGAGGTTTTTAGGGAGTCTGGGAATAACTAATCCGTAGCAGCAGATGAAAGAAAAATCCTTTTATCGTGTGTGATGTTTAGTAATTTGCTTGAATTTTTGCTGAGAGGTCGACTGGTTTCGTTGTGTTTAATAATAGTAAACAAGGTTTAGAAAAGAAATCGTAGTTGCATAACTTTAGACTAACTTTTATGGTGTTGAACCCAAGTCGTATCAGGGCATTTTGGCTCTCATTTCTCCCAGTTTCAATACGTTCAGGGCTTTCCCTGCGAACTCGATCAAACATCAAACGTTTTCGATTTCACGCTGTTCTTCTCTCGGTGTTTTCACACAACGACTTTGTTAACTCCGATAACAGCTCACATATGTTAATGTGTCTGCAACAAGCGGTATTTTAGTGTCGAATGTGTCGATATTCACTGCTCAGATTTTACGGATTAAACTGTTCAATTTCTTCCATTTCATGCCAAATGAGAAACAAAATACGTCGTAGGAAATTCTTATATACAGTTCAGCAGGAAAATCTAAAAAAATATAAATGCCTAAAGGTATGCAACCCGCACAAAAACTGTTGCACTCAAAAGGTAGTACTGTTGAACGGAAAAATGGATGTCGAAATGAGTGCTTTTTTCAATACGTCAAATATTCTTCTGCAGCAATACGGCCTGGCCGTCCTTTATGAATAAAAAAAATTCTTCTGCGGTTGGATCAAAGTAAAAAAAAAAACAATTACAGCTCTGACAGCTTGTAATTTGTTGTTTCAATAGTCCGAAGTTTAAATCAATGCAAAATAATGGTATTTAAAATTGTGAATTTCTTATATCAACAAACTCATCCACCTCGATCCTTTTAGGTTTCGGTTTCTGTCCAGTCAAAATATGCGCTCTCGTTCAGCTATGTTATAGACCTGAATACTACTACTCAAATCTCAAATCAACTCAAATTTTAGATTTGGCATTTAAAAAAGAACAAGAAAGCAGTTGCCAAACGTATAGTTCAATCTTTACCGTTAATCAGTCATTGTACTCTATAATTATAACTTCACAAATATATTCCATAGCAAGTTTCCTCACCGCAAGACATCTCTTACTCATAGATGAGTAAGCATCAGCAACAATTCGTTCCTGGGGCAATGAAACTCATCCCTACACGTCCCACCAGCAAACGAGTGAACGATTTTCCACCTCATGTTCCATACGAATAATAAATTTGTCTGTGAATTAAATTTCATTCAAATTTATGGCCACACAGGAAATTATTATAATTGTACCATTGGATGCGACCTTAACTTCTGCACGCTGCCGACAAAACCAAACCCAATGCCAAGGTGCAGTGAGACGATTGTTAAATTTGCATTGCCGATGGTTCTCCCGCCGGTGAACGCATTTCGAATGTGTCGCAGCTGTGACCGTGAAAACCACAACTTTCACACACACGCACACACAATAGGCGCGTGACGACACCCTTGAACTTCTAACCGGAAAAGGAAAATTGCTGGTCGGTTTCTACACCACCAGTTCGGGAATTCGATTCGATGAAACTTTTCTTCACTCGATGCGCTCGGTGCAAATGCGGGCTGGTTTGAAAGTTTCCTTTTGCTCGTGGGCAAACTTTTGCTCACCCCCTTCGAGGTTATTCGCTTTTAATTTGTTTTATAATAATGCGTACATGAGCGGCATGCACCAAAGCGATTGTTTCTTGTTTAAAGGCGGTAGATGGTTGAAGCATCCATACGCGAGACGTTGTTTTGGTGATTAAAATTGCATGAAACGTTGTTTCCAGCTTGAGGATCGGTTGCAAATTTTACTTTACCTCCAACCACCTTTGGAAGGGAAAATACTGCTCACACTCATGCGGCTTCTGCTACGCGCCATTGTAATCCCTCGGTGTCGTAAAATTGGATGTGAACAAACGGCACGGCGCTAAAACTTTCTTCGTTCACAAGTCGGGAAGAATGTTAAGTAGACGGTAGAGGGCGCTACATTAACTTCGCAGACGGTAAGAATAAGATTTAAGCACGGGTAAGCATCCGCAACGCCGGTGGCAAACGGCTCACGGCCATATCTTTGCAACCGTTCAGGATCTATACGCCGTACCATGTTTGGTGTATGCACCAATAATCCCTCAGAGTTTATGTTTCACTTTCTACCATTTGAATATTTCCCAACATCGAAAGCGTTTGCGAACAGCCAAGTACTGGTACATTTTGGCCCGGACCTTTAGCCTGCCAGACGCTGAGAGTTGAAATAACTTCTACTTAACCTGTGTGTAGTTTTTTTTTCCTTCAGTAAAATAAACTAAACCCTTACCACCTTTTTTTGCACACAGTTTCGAGCAGCGACAAATCTTTATTTGTTGTATCCGTGCGACTCGGTACGTACGTAAGTGGTAAGTTTGAGAGTGAAAGTTTACGCTAATGCGTCGCGTAGTGAGAGTGGCCAAGAAAAATTACGCTGCAGGGAAAACGTGCGTGAAAAGGATTAGTTTTGGTTGAAGTGGCAAGGGCAAGATGCTAAATTTGAGCAAACATGCTTAAATAAACGACAAAAGTGAAGTGAAAAAATTAGATACACTTAATGAATGAATAAAAATAGAAATAGGCGACAGCGGCGCTACGGTAGGATCGGGGTTCAAATCCGCTCCGGACCATAACCCCGTAGTGACTATCCAACTACGTGGTGTCGGAGAATCTAGTAAGCCATTCGATGTCCGGCATGACCTAGAAAGTAAGGTGGTTAAGTCACAAAGAAGATTTAAGAGTTGAATAGAAATAAACAGTCAAATAAGAATATCTTCTCTAGATAAGCAATTTAAATACGTCAAAATGCACAGGATGTCATCTCTTCTACTGATCGCTGTGGATGATTTGTGGTTTGGACATAAAATTTACCATCAATTGAGGCAGCTTTTTTGTAAAATTTGTGTGTTTGAGAGGTGTCCGCTTGGTTATAAGACAGTTTTGAGGTTGTAGAACAACTTTGAACAGGTCAAGGCTTCTTCTTAGATTGTCTTGAGCGAAAATACTCATAAATTACACGTAGTTTCCGGAATTATGATGCATCAGTGAGAGACCAAAACATGTACTCCTATATTGAAAGGACGAGATTTAAAGACATACGTAGATTCAGGGACTCAGTACAAAATTAGCCGAGAAAAACGTCTGAGGTGTTAAACAGTCCCAGCCGTCTGTACTAAGTCTTAAAAGTCTTATGAGGCTTTCTTTTAAATTTTTTATTTTTCAGGGAGACTAAATGTGTTCTTCGTAGCATCTTACTTTTTGTCAATATTTCTGTATTTGAACGCTAAATATATACGCTAAATATCAACGGGCCGATGTAGACGACAGCTTTGCCGGTATTCAAAAGGCAGGAGAAATTTGGTATATTAATGATGGCTCAGGGCATAAAATTATGCGATTAAAATACCAATCAATGATTTTTGTAGAATTCTAATCATATATTTTTACATTTTTTATTACAAACATTTGTTGTATAAATTTCAAAACTTGGATTTCATTAAGATGAATATCGTCTCTAGGTAAATGGGACCTATCAGTGCTGATTTTATCAACAGAATCAGCAAAAGAAAATAAAAATTTCTCATTTGTTTGACATTGTTCCAATTGAAACACACTCAAAAATAAAAGGATTCTTTCCTGGAAATTGTATTGAATGTGATTTGGACAATTGTCTTGAGCCTAGCACTAGCTATAAAAAAACGTAAGAAAAGCGTAGTAAACTTAGACTAAAAAAGACAAACTTAAGAGAAAAAACTTCCATCTTACATTTGTGGCGTCACAAAAGCTCACAACGAAAGATGTTAAGCAAGTCAAGTAGACGATAAAACAACCTAACAAACACAATTAGCTCAAGTACTGTACACTCAAGCTTAAGCCGAACCCATTACGCAACTCTACTTCTTGAAGGCATTGAAGGTTCCGCTACCCTTGCCTCCAATCGAACTTCCAGTTCAATTAGCAAATGAAGTCAGGCCCAGTTCGCCGAAGAATGTGTGCGTTGTGCAAAGTGTTGGCAAACTTCCCTTCCGTGCCACGAAAACATTCTTCTACTTACAACAGCATACACCGCGTAGGTCCACCAACCACCATCACTAAACGACCACAAGTCAATCAGTCCATGGGGTTAATAAAATGAAATTACAACCACAACAGCAAATTACGTTCCAGGCGCTTCCAATCCGGGCAAATGAGCAGATTTTGTCAAATATTTACCTTTTCCCAACCGCCACGTCGGAAAGCTTACGCTCATGCAGAGGAGTGATTTTTTCCTTCTTCTATTGGGTGTACCTTCCTTTGCTCTGGTGTCCTACAGCAACCGGGAAACGGTTGTCCTTTGCCGGCACGCTGGTACGGGAATCGTTAAATCGTTTTGGACACCCGGGTATCGTCACCGGGGCGACCCTCGAGTTAGGCCAGAGCGACGTTCCACGTCAAAGTCAACATCATCATCGTCGGTCTCGACGTCGATGTCTCATCCAGCATGGGCAAACACTCCACAAGACTGGGGCGATAGGTTCGGAATCGGAGTGAGTGTGTGTGTTTTTTTTTGCTCTGCCACTCATCAAAACTCGACTACTTCTAGCACTACAGAAGGTCGCCAGTCGCCTTCGATGGATAAAAGCCAATGTACTTCCGAAGGTTGCATATTAAGTGGAGTTGCCGTTCAGCAATGGTTGACAGAAGGTAGTGCATGAGAGAAAATGGGGGAAAAAAGGTTGCCAGAGACAGGACGAGATATTGAAAGTTTTCCTTTCATTTTCATCCGGCAGATTGACGAAGTGTAACCAACAAGCCGAGATTTATCGGTGTGCCTTATGCTACGATGCTGCTGCGGCTCCGGAGCCTCGAACCAAGTGATCTGGTCGTGTCTGGTGGTAATAAAATCGGTTGACAAATATTGAAGGAATAACCACACGGAAGAATCTAACCTGAGCGAAAGCTGTCGTGAGCCATCTAGTTGGAGCATAGTTTATGAGCAATTTGGTACTCGCGGGATGATGGATATGCATACCAAAAATTATTTAAACCTGATATAATGGTAGAACTCATTTTATCAGAAAGAAAACTAATTATTAAAATGAAGGACTTCGAGAAAAAAGTATAAATGTATGCAATTATACTGCTTACGCTTGTCCGTTAAGAAACAGTTTCAAATAATTAATCAAAATAAACTAAAAGAAGCAAAAAACAGTGCTCAATGAGAGCAGAAGATATTATAGACGTATCAATTCAACATTCTGCACTTCATCTCTCAATGTATCTCACAACAAACCAATCGCATATTGTACGTTACAAACACTCTCTTCACCCCTGCAAGGACCTTGATTAATTCTTCAAAACTCATCTAATCCGGTTAGCTCGTTCTCGAGACCAAGCAAGATAACGATTGCCGCACGACGACGGCTCATCTCACTCGATTCACTGCAGCCAATTGAACCCACAACAAAGCACACGCGAGCGAAGTAGCCACTTGGACCGCAAAGGTTTGCAAGCGTTCCAAAACTCTAGGAACTGCCCTCTCAACGCGAACATCATCATTTGTTTCAAGCTCAAGTGGGTTTTCACTGTCGAATGTAGTTGAATGCACGGATGAGTTTCCGCCATACCGGGTGTGTGTGTGTGCGTGGTTGGTTGGGTGAAAATTTTTAATTAATAAAGCAAGTATTCCATGTGCTCTAGCCACTACACTCTTCTTCCTTTTTTGTTTCTTCCCCTCCATTCCAGATTCGTTTGATCGAGCCACCGACATGCTACAGACCGCGGAAAAGCATCAGTTTCACTCAGCTCGTTCGGAGAATGCCTGGACAAAGGTTGTGGTTTCGCTCCGGATTAACGATTCCGTTTGGCGCAAATGTTGATGGACGATGAGCGATGCAGCAGCACGACGAGCAATCCGCAAAACCCTTCGCGTCCGGCGGGTGGAAAAGTTTCGGATCGATTCAACCACATGCGCGCACAATGGACACACACAAACACACACATTCTGCTGAGAGTCGCCACAGACTTCCGGTGCCAAAAATTTCGCAGCCTACGGAATGGCTTTGCTGGCCGGTTTTCGGTTGCCTTCGACAGCGGCTGTGATGCAACCGGATGGAAGGATGCCGCGCAATGCAACGCTTGACTCGGTGCAAACGGCGTAAATCTCATCGCCATGCAGCCACCCGAAACCTACGAAGGATGGAACTCAAAGGAGGGGACTAGTTGGGGAGGACTTTGTTTGGCTTATGGCTTCGGTTGTTTTTCAAGAAGAGTTGTGTGGCTAGATGGAGGAGTCGTTGCATGCATCAGTGTGGCGCTCCCGGCCCAGCATTGTACGGTTCAATGCTTTTTAATAGGGAAAATGTGTACAGGATGGAAGCGTAAAGTTTGGCCTGAATTTATGCATATTTTCGATGTAACTGTGCGTTTTAGCTCTGTGCTACAAAAAGAAGTGTATACGAGCTGTTGAAGATATATTTAAAAAATAGTGGCTTGAAAGCAATCATATCTTTTAACGCACAACTTGTTTTAAAAAATATTACATAAATAGAATTGAGAAAAAAATTAACAAATAAAAAAGAAAAAGTCTTTCATTTGGATGATTAATAACATTTGATTTTTGATGACTTAAAACAAGATTTGAAACAAGCAAAACATAATATTAGTAAAATCAGATTTATGATATATTTATGATATGTTAAGCTTTTTTGATGGCCTTGTAGATTAAGCAAAAAAGAAGACGAAAAAGAAGAAGAATCCATGAATTAGTAAAGCATGACGCCTAACAGGTTAGGCGAAATAAAATTATTTTTAATTATGTTTTCAAATTAAACCAACAAACAACCCAACTCTATAGCCAATAATGATATTTGGATTAAAAAGCAAAAAATTACTAAGCATAAAATTCAAAACCAGTAGCAACATTATCCTTCAACAGCGACCCACAATCCATGATAAACTTTAAACTACAATTTTAACTCCAATAAATCCCATTCGCTCACGAATGATAAAACGTTAGCCTGCGGTGCGTAAGGCCAGCATTCATTTTTTGACAATTTCAATCGCCGAACTTGTCGTCCAGCGAACCGAAAAAACGCAGTTCCCGTTCCCGTCGGTTAGGCCCCAGCGGAAGACAGCTTCACAGCTCGTTTGGCAAGCAAGCGGTACGTACGCCTGTTTCTTTTATTTATTCTAGCTTCCTTGCCCGCGCAACACACACTGCCACCACCCACCGGAATGGTCCGGATTTTGGACCTTTTTTCTTGTGCGTGCGTTCCTGCTTATGCTCTTATAAAGCTTCGAGAGTGTTTTTTGGCAACCGTTTTTAGAAATGATCCGAATGCATTGCAATCCTGCAAGCGCAAGGTAGAAACAGGGGGGATGAAATTTACAGCAGAAAAAATGTATATCTATCCAAAAAGTCAAGCGCAATTGGAGCAGAAGCAGAAGTTGGGCGCACCGGAGTGTTGAGAAAAGGATCCCAAAAAAAAAAATAAGAAAAAAGTAAAAACACAAAAAAATGCTTCAGCAAAAAGGGCCAACTGCACGCCGATTGTGCATCCGATGAAAAGCGTAAAAAATATACGGTTTCCTATCATAACAGGGTGAAATATGGGCAAATTTTTATGTTACACTATTTCTTTGCCTGCCGCTGCCTTTTTGTGGTTGAATAAATTGGTCGAATTTCGAAAAGTCCTACCGCAAGGCGGTTCGGCTGGCTGGATCGTATGTTCAACCTTCACTCCTTTTTGGTTGATTGAAAAGTGGGCGGTCCGGAAATGGGACTGGAAGTGTGGCTGGCGGATGTGCCGAGTGCTGTTCGTCTGTGGTTTTTTCCGGGGTGTGCCGAGTTGGACACAGGGTGTCAAGCTTTACATGTGCAGATCGTTGGTGCAACAACGGTTGCATCGATGGAGAAGATTAATTGGAAGAGAACAAAAATCCCGGTAGATTTCGTAAAGCGGGAAATGTTGAAGCAGGACGATCGAACACTTCAATAAAGTAGTCACAATAAAGTGTTATTATTTGGAAGTGATACAACATGTGTTAGTAAACATCGTGTTGGGTGTGTTTGATGGTGAAGAAAGTTAGATTTCTTAGATTAGATTTCTGTCTAACGCCGTATAAGTAGATATTAAAGAACTTTCCATTAGTTATTGCATAGTTTTAGGCTTTAAGAAATAAATTCGTTTTAAAATCATTTAAACTCGACAATTTTTGTCGCTCTCTCGTTCACAATTGCTATCGATTGGCTTACTCTAGACCTGCTGATACCACCCAGTTGAATAGTCAATCTTCACTAAGGGGGAACAGTCCGGATGGGATATGAACTCCGGTCCTGACATGTGAAGACCAGTGCATCTGTCGCTTCTACCACCGGGCCTCCTCTATTTCCTTAGTGTATTATAGGAAAATAGTTGCTATGAGGTTTATGAAAAATTTCTTTATAATTTATATAATTTATTCCAGAAATTTCATAATAAAATAAAGCTCATAAGAATCATCTTGTTCCCTATGTAAATGCAGCATAAGTTTCGTTTTCTTGAAACGTAATCAAACCATGAACATAACGAGTTTGACAGTAATCTTTTCCCCCGATGGCATTCATTTTGTTGGTGGACCTACGCCATTTCCTGCTTGACCAGTACACAACTTATGAAAAAAAAGGATAGAAATCGCTCCTACTTTCTACCTCAAACATGCTACCATTACCTTCCGCACACGCAAAAAAAAGGAAAACAAAAGAAAAGCGATACATAATGCCCACTATCTAGGGCACGCGTATTTTTCTTCCACTAATCTAGCAAACGCCATTTTGGCACGCTACAAAGATAATCTGTGGGTCATTTTTTGTTTGCTCCATTGCCCACTGTCCATCTCCAAGGCCTGGTAACGCTGATTTTATGAGGGAGAACGGGGGAATCAAGCCTACGCGCAGGATTTTTGCTTCGAATCGGTGTTCACTTCTACTGCTGCCACGATAAAAATGATAATGACACCGAGGGGAAAAAAAACGTTGCAACGATAATTAAAGAGCCGGGTAGGATAAACAGCGACGATGGACACACGGATGGACAGCCGGATTTGTGACTCAACCGGCTGGGTGGGTGGCGAGGTCCGGATAAAACGTGCGGGAATTGAGTTGCTACTGGGGATAACTGTTTGACGCATGTTCGAGCTAAAGATTTTAAGTTCGTTGAACAAAGTGATGATTTAAAAAATATAAATTTAAATTGTTAACTAGTTTCTTCTTGTTTGGTGACTATGATAAATTTTTTAAGATAAAGGGCCTTAAATTTATATGAAAAATAACGAAGATAATAAACAGTAAATAAACGTCAATTTGATAACTCTTTAGAGGACCTCGGTATGCTGGTACTTTATTCAAAATTGTTAGTTTCTAAATTTTCTTTTCAAATTTACATCTTCAAAGAAGTTAAAGAGGCTTCAGAGAATTGTGTAAAAGAATGGAATACTTATTGACAATATGGAAGTGAACCTTCATTATTAATTGTAAATAAATGGAATACTTATTTTATCTTGTCTACAGTGTTCAATTAAACTCAAGAATCTATGAATCGTCAAGGGAAACTAAAAGTTTTGGTGCATTTTGCGTAGAAGTTGTCAGAATACTTTATGTTGAGGATCATCATTATTTGTAAACCTAAAAGATCATCGAAAAGGCTCAATTATGAGAAGAGAGAAAACCTTTAAAGTTTTGGCTCTATGAACAATGCGTTGATTCGTTTTTGTTTTAAAAATTTATCCAAGCATAAATTATAAAAACCAAATTAGTAAGAATCTTCAATAGTTCTCAAACTATGAACCTCTGTTTCTGGAACCAAAATATTTTTAAGATCCAGAAATTACGCATTTCAATTACAATCTTCATTTAGTAAGTAATAGCAATAAAGAACCGAATTATAAAGAACCGAATATATTACATTGTATCATATAGACCCACAAAAGTTTAATGACTCTTAAGGGAAATTTTCAATACTGCCTATTATCAAAAAAAAGTAGCAATACGGCTACTTTCGGCTACGGCTACAGCCGTTCTATCGGAATAAAAAAATATTGAAAAAGTTAAATTTTCTGTCATATTATAAGTGATAAATTGGTAGGGTTTTGTAAGATTCTTATTGCTGCCTTTATGGATATTGAAGCGTTTCCTATTGTTTTAGCTAAACTGCATGTTCAATATACAAGGCTATAATATCACAAGTGACCTCTTTCACGTGTTTCAAAGCATAAGAAAGGTTGGCAGAATGAGAAATCACCCTGCTGGTACTTAATAAGATATATCGTTAAATTCAAGAGCTCTATCAACCTCACCCACGAAACCTCACGTATGCAGAATGCTACCGGAACCACTCTATGAGGAAGATTTCACCGGAAATCAATGAATATTTTAATCCATTTTGAGTTTTCCTCTGCCAACGTACCGGAATGTTTATAATTATTGCACAGCAACGGAAGAAGCTTCTATCAGCCTAGTGTAGGTACGTCACGAATGCTGCACGGTACGCATATTCTCTTGTGCCGGCAAAATACGTTCCTTTGAAAGTACCTGAAAGTACCAATCCATTCCATTTGCGTACTTCAATCCGTACGCAAGAGATGTACCGCATCCGATAAGAATGGTAAGAGCATTCATATTTTATCGATGCCTTCGTAAGATTTGAACCGAAAAACGGGAAGCAACCGAATCGACAACGAGCTTGTGTAACGAATCATCGAAATTCTGTTCGCCCAAATGCAACGAACGAATAAAAAAAAACGAAGAGTTTCCTTTTTTTCAAAATATTCACCACCCGGGTGGAAAACTTTAAACCAGACGCATACACACAGACACAGACAAACAGGAGAAAAGAAGTTCCATTTGAAAACGTCGGGCGTATTGTTACAGAAAATAAACTCAAGAGGCCTCTTTGGCTTCAGCTTACGGTAATGCAGTTCGGATTGGGAAGGTGGAGGGAGGAAAACATTTCCAGAATTAGTGTTTGAATAAGGTAACGGACTTTGTGAAGAATGGAGAAGGATTTCTTTCGTTTTAAGTAGAAGAATTTTCGGGCAGGGCGTTTTCTTTGCCACTTCCATCCGTTTTCAGATCTCTATCTATCTCGGTCGAGAAGGGAGAAACACGTAGATAAGGCAACGAACTCCTACAAATAACGCCCCTGCCTACCAACGTTGGTTGGATTGAGTTCGTGAAGTGGTAGAAGATAAGAATGGAAAACATTGTGACCTGAAGTGAGATCGAACGCTGCCACACCGGATGACAGGGAAAAGGTGAATTTGCAGTTACTGATTTCATTCCCTCCGGACGAGTAGCTAAGGCTTCTCGTCGGGATTTTCCCGGGAGGAATTTCAAGCTTTCTTGTCAAATCTGCAAATGGCCAAGGCAGCAAAAATGTCCATCCGAATGATTGTAAGGTTTGGAATTAAAGAACCGGATCCTGAACAGTGGGAGCATTCCGGCGCGATGCAAAGATGTAGATGATTTTTTTTCTTATCATTCTTCCCGTTGAGAATAGTAAATGGATGAGAGAGAGTAGACACAAAAAAAAAGGGAAATGTAAAATTCAGCTTCATCCACGTGAGCTGGAGGAAGCTTGGAGGCATTCTTGCCTCGAATCCAATTCCTTCGGGATGGCGTACTCTGCCATTATGCATTCGTGTCTATCAAGCCAAAGTTTTTGGTCGTGATCGCAGTAGAATATGATGGAGAAATGTATTTCCAGCGATAGGGCTGATAATGGAAAGAAGGATACGCTCTTCTTGGATGGAAGGAAGGAGGAGCTTACCTAACAAAAGAACTACAATTTTCTTAAGTAATAAATAGATAATTTTTATCGGCTTAAGATGTACAGGTCTGTAAGCATAAATGAGCTAATCTTTAACTCGCTCCCTGCCTTGCGGTCTACAGTGTGTAGAGCGCTATTACTTCGATACTTTAAATTATTACTTGACACCTATTCCATCCCCAACCTAAGTCATATTACTTTTTATGTCTTCATTCAGTATCTCGAAGTAGTCATCATTATTTCGCTCCACTATCATCCCACCGTATTGCTCCGCCAGAAGCTCCAGCTTTGAGACGGCATCACAATGTGCGTGGTACAAACATTCGTACACAATGTGCCAGATCAGGGCATAGAGATTACGCTGGTCATCGGTTTGGCGCATTGTGAACTCTTCATCGATGTTAAGATAATTGGTACGATTTTCCACATCTCTGTAAGGTGTCCAGACAATATCCGAGAGTTTGCTACGTTTCGGCGTTGGATTTCTAGAAAAGAAGATTTCTTGCAATACGGTTCAACTTCTACAGTGAGTGGTTAGGCTTACCCATACTTAACAAAGTTCGCAATCAACTCCACGGTTCTTTTGTGTACTGATAGCTCTCGCCGATACTCTATCCGGTTAGCTAACGCTTCGCGCAGATTATACGGACTAAATATGTATCCCAGCTCATCACCATGCAACGCACCGTACTTATCCGTCTCTACATACTTTGCGTATATCTTCTTCTTATACTCTCCAAATTTCCCATCAAACTCAAAGCGCATATAGTACAGCTGATCCTCATCCATTCGCCTCGCAAGCTCGTTCAGTAACCGTCTGATTGGGTAGAAAATGTTTGCCATATTTGCCATCTTCTGGTAGAACTGTTGTTTCGTCGGTTCAAGTCCTTGTATTACCGCCCATTTGCCAACGTTATCCAGGATGTCACCAACCTGTTGCCTGACAGTCGGATGACGCCTGTTTAGATAGTTTGTGCTCATCCAAAAGTCAAACACATGCGGCAGAAGTAGCTCAAATTCGGTCTTTGTCTCACTAATAATGATCGGAATTTGCGGTGGAGTTCGCACGTGCACCATCTCATGGGGAGGGCTAGGAAAGTAGGCACCAGCTTCCGAGGTACGATTGTCGAGCGTTGGAATAAAACACACGTAAAACATGCTGGAGAATGCAAACGTGTGACGAAGTTTACGATCCGCGATAAAGAATCTTTCAAACGGTAGTTCACGAAGTTCGCCGAGTGTGGTGGCATCTATATCGTGTATGTAATTATCCAGACATCGACTGTAATCGTACAGAATAGCCCACGGTGCCAGCATGGATCCGCTCAGCACGATCAAACTGTGGAAAAGACCACGAGCCTGCTCGTGGTACAGTTGATGGGTTACTGAGGCACCACCGGCACTATGACCCATAAGTGTTACACGCTCAGGATCGCCACCAAAATGGTGCACATTACGGTGGACCCATTGCAGAGCGGCAAGCTGATCTCTCAGTCCATAGTTGCCAGTAATGTTTTGGCTCTCGTGCTTTAAGAATCCAAAAACTCCTAAACGATAGTTAAGGGTGATGACGATCAACTCCTAAAAGGAATAATGTCCAGAGTGGTTAGGAACTTTCTAAAATCTGCAAGATGGAACTATGCATTTATACACACACACATTTTCCATAAGTAGGTCCACCCCGTGAACTTCTCCTGATCCAGCAACAAAGCTTCCACCATGTATAAACACCAACACCGGAAACTTTGCAGGATGTGCATCAGTGAGCTGCGAGTCTGCCTCTTGTACCGGTGCAAATACGTTCAAAAAGAGACAATCTTCATTGCCCACTATACCATCCTGTCGGTTGATGTTTTGAAACTGTGGACAAACACTCCCGTACGCTGTGTAGTTTGCGCGTCCCTCGGGATCTTGCTGGGTTGGGTTCTGATTATCAAGTGAAGCTTACGTTAGTATGCACACAATTGCTCACAGCCTGATAACGACACTTACGGCAAACCTTAACTCTCCAACGGGAGGCTTGGCATAGCGCAGTCCCAAGAAGGCACAGTACGGTACATCGTTGAACGTTCTGTTGTAGACACCTTCGCCGGTTGCGTGTTTGCTAAACCGAATCGAACACGGAGCACTGTGTTCTTCAGCCACTTCCGAAGGAACCGACACAGCTAGATCGAGTGTGAAGCTCACGATCAGTAGTAGCACCCGGCTGTTCATCACTTCCGTTTGAGGATGCGCACTCCTCAGTAAAACCGCCCTTCAAACGTAAAAGGCACCGCACCACACTCAGCGGAGGTTCTTTCGTAACTGTTGATTACCAGCATGGCGTCATGGCTTATATGCGCATAATCTTAATGCTTTTGGCTGCTTCAATGCTAGCGTAGACATGTGTGAGAAATGTCTGCCACAATTGAGCCCAGTGACGCTTCGTAGCGATTGATAAGACATCAATACTAGTACTGCAGTGTTTACGCAAGGTCAATGTTACAAGGGTGGAAGCATCTCCATGAACGACGAGACACATGTGCGCCATTACACGGAACGGATGCTAAACTATGTTAGATCACTATGGTACAATCGAACAGAAGTGGATTTGCTTCTCATATGTCAGAGAGAAACTGCTTTGAATGTGAGAAAGATGGTGTAGTGTTACGATCTTGAGGCGGAGAGTATTTAGTTGTTCTGAACGAAGCTGACGAATAGGTACTCTGAATCAAATTTTAATCAAATAGATAATGCACAACAACACAGACGATCAGGATTATTCTTACCCGCGAGCAGCGTATTCGAATCGAAAGAGGTGCGACTGAGACTGGACCAGGAGCTCAGCAAGATGTCAGCCAGGATTACCATACCATTCTTGAAGACCTCAACTATATACTGTTGCGGTGACTGTGACTTTCACGAAATAACTCGTCAGACAGAAGGTCACCGTTCATAGCTGAAAGACTCTCATTACGGTGAGCCACCGTAATGAGCCCAAGCCAAGTTGTAACAGCGCGACGTCATGACGAATCGCCCAATGGCGAAAGGCTCGAGGAAGTTTTAGGCGGAAAAATCGGTCAGTTACCAGTCAGTTTTCCTCCTCATTTAATTTTAACTTAACTTGAACTTTGACAATGAAGCTAATTTTGACCGTTCTTTGTTCGAGTCACCCCATAGTGAATGATCGCAGTTTCGGAGGCTGTACTGAGTGTGTTTGATAGTGTTCCGGTTAAGTACAATGTCGTTTTGTGTCGCACCATCTGAAGCGGTTTTGGTTTTATGTCTATTCATAACTATGACGACAATGTCGTCTATCTAAGATCTATCTACCCACTAACTACTTCGACGTGCGAGCAAATGTGCGACCCAATTCTAAATGTTTATTTTGTATCATTCAGCGCAATGGAGGAACAAAACTTCCCGCTGCTTTCGTCACCGCAGGCCATAGAAAACCCATTACTTTCGAATGACTGTTTCACTGTTCTTGCGCCCCATTTTGCAGAACGTTAGAACTCCAACCATTCGCAACTGGTTTTTGCTCAAGTGATGAATTTTGGGCCTGGCAGTACGACGGACACTCTTTTGCACAACGAACGAAGCAAACCAAACCAAAACCGGAAGAGAAAAACTGCACCGAAAACATCAAAGCATTATAATTGTGTTTTCGCATAAATTAATTATGAATGGAAAAGGAAAACTTTCTCGTAGTGTTTGTGTGTGTGTGTGATTTGGTTCTTTTCCTTTTCACTTACTTGGTTTGAGAGCTTGGCGTACCCGACACAGAGTTTCTTTCTTCCACGATTCAGAATTGCTGCTGCATTAAAACGTAATTTGTTTACGTAGCCGGTGGAAGGTAAATTTAAGCTTGACTGATTGTTTTTTTTTCTTCTGCTTGATGTTTTCCTTTAACGAGGCAGTTTAAAAGTGTTAAAGATGATGTTGAAAGTTTTTCGGGAGGGTGTAGGTGGAAAATTTTCTTAATTATCCACACAAAACCACACACGGAAAGTTGGAAGAAAAATTGAAGTCTCTGAACTCCCGAAAGGCTTATCAGGTGATAATGTTTCTTGTGTTCCGTGTTAGGGAATTGATTCTATAATACTTTAATAAGTTGTTTGACGTTTATTCATGACTTTAAGGCTTCCCGTAGCAGGACGTTCTTTAACCACAATATAGTGCTCCGTTGTCGGGAGCAAATACTATGTGCAATAGACCTTTAAAGTATGCACCACGGAGGTATTTGATCGTAAGAGTGTTGGAGTGCAAGAAAATTCCTTCCACATTCTAGTGCAATAGGTCATTAATTTTCTGTCAGTTTTTTTTCCTGGGCTGCACCCTTTATAGAAGCATCAGCTACTTTCACCGTGTCAAGGTGAAAAAGGAAAAACTTCAGTACTTGTCACATTTCTCTGTGTCTTCCACTCTGTTAGTACGAGCATCTGTCGGCTTCAATGCAGCATCGTTGTTCTTGGAAAGGCACAATTATTTAGCAAACACATCCACCAATCCACCGGCACCAATGGGAAAACGGGACATTCCTGAGCATTCTACGCCATTCCATTTATTCGTTTGGACGATTCAATCAGAACTACAAGGTGCAGTAATAGTGAGCGAACGATGGGACAGTAACAAAAAAAAAAAGGAGATCTTTTCCTCAACCGGATGCCCTCCAGTTTCTTTGTGTACTGTGTAGTGTAGACAAAACCTCGTCCAAAAACGGAACGGGAAATGGATCTAAAATGTCATGTTTACTGCTCGCACTCCAGAAGTCGGATGTCCTCCCGTTACTTTCCCGGGTACGCTCGCTGAAAAATGGACAGCGTATGTATCCTCACAGACGGGCGTCCAGTGCGCTATCGGACATTGTACTAGTCGCCCCCCTTGTCTGCCAGCCCAGCCCAGTGACAATTTAAGCTGCTCAGGCTCTGGGTATACATCCGAGCTTTTCAGACAGGCTGCAAATTTGTTACACGAGTCTCTAATGGGCTTTTCCGAGGAAAAATATACACTTTCAAGATTCGTAGGGACTGTTGGCGTTGCCGAAGAGAGATTCATTAATCAAACAGTGTCCATTAATAAACGGAATTTGCGTGGTGATGTTGTTTCCGGCAAGGGATTTTTGTTGTTGTCTGTTTCTCTGGCAGGAAAAATCTTATGTTCCGCTTCCAGGAGGCCTGCCTCGCTAAGTGCTGTTTGTCAGATTCCATCTTGCAGTTCGCTTTATCTGGAACTTCATTTGTTTCGTCGCTTCCTTTTATTTATCTCAGAAAGAGAATTATTTATTACCTAACACAAATAATCCTTGGGTAAAAGTTGTTAAGTAAATGAGATTATAAAATCGGCAAAGGATTACAAATATTAAACTTGCATCAATAAACGATTATAAACATCCTAATTCTGGATCGCTTCGAAGGTGCAGGAACCGATGAATATGAAATCGATAGTTTTCGTAACTTCATAAACAAACGATCCAACCGTTACGGAAGGCGGGCAGAATGTCAGAGCAGAAAGAACCATCTGCACCGGCAGTAAACTTCATGGAAAACACATTATCCGTAAGCGGGAAAGCCCGTTAAAACTTCAACCACCCATAAGTAATCGCTTGCATTAAAACGGAAGTTCGATAGTTGGGTTCAAATGGTGTCCTAGGTTTCCTGGACAGATTTTTGGCCCTGTGGAATCACCAGAAAAGGAAGTCCACGAATGTCGATAAGCCAGAATCCAATATGGAGTGGGGCATAATTCAAAAATAATGGTTTTAATTCAATCGGATTTGATATACGAAGGTTATTTCCGTATCTGGTCAGAACCGGGCGCAGATGTTGACGTGATCTTTGGTGATTGGTAGAAGTAGTTTTTGCTTTTACATTTTCAAACGTTGCGATAAGTACGATTATGCACCTTTAGGTCAATAGATCCGTTGCTTTCGATTCAGAACTAGTGTTCTCGATCTGTTGCGATGCTTTTTTTACAGAAAGACGTGTATAAAATAGGTTTATCGAAAGAAATTATCGTCAAGTTATGAAAATTGCATACTTTCAGGCTTCAAGATAATCTCCAAGTGCTTCATATATTTAAAAATTGCTTCGCAGTTGTATGCTTACGATGAAATGCCATGCTAAAATGATCACAAAATACTTTAACGAACTTGTTGTATGATAATTGGTTCTTCTTGGTACATGTTTAGCCTAAAACAACTCTTTTATTTGGAAAACTGATATTTCGTTTCTCTTTTAGCGTGAGTTTAGAAAGCGAGTTAAAACATCGAAAGAATTCGTGCAACCTGTCTCGCATCTCACTTTTCACGTGATTCATTGCATTTTTCCTTCCGCCCTGTTACGCCTTCAGCTGAGGTATTCCCCCGGAACGCTCCATCCCCTGCACACGGCCAAACCAAGAAGATCTTAATCCTTTGCCACATCCGATTGCCATTTCTTACAAAATGCGAAACAATTCCTTCTGGCTGTACTGGTTGTCGGGTCTGGGCTTTGAGCCATTGTGTTCCATCGGATTACAGCATCAGATGCCGAGGCATCCGTGAGCCGGATTCCAGCGTTTTTTGTTTTTGTATCTACCATGCGAGGAAAAGTGTTGGTGGCAAAAGCGTGTAGCGTGAGGCAACGGGTGAGATAAATTCTAGACAAATTTGCATAACTTCATTAAATGCAACCAGGCACAGCAGGAGTGGGAAGTGTGAGCTGGTGTATGCGCCTTGAAATGGGGAGTTTTTGAACTTGTTCACTATACGGCCGGATTTACTGCAGTGTATGCGCGGCGAGGCGGAGCAAAACGGCGTGGCGGAGTAAATCGGCAATGGGAATGACAAAACGGCATGCATATTCATAACTTTTACAATTCATACCCGGTGCCAGTTTTTCCATGTTTTTGTTCTCGTGCTTGTTTTTTTGTGTCTTGCACCATTCTTTTTCTATCTTTTTCGACTTCGTTTCGTTTGTTCGTGGCATGGTTTTTAGTCGCTGAATTCGTTGCGTTTGGTTGTGTGAATGTGTCGCGGTGTTGGCCGTTATTCATTCATTTGTTGGACGGGTTTCATGCAAAACCCACGTCACAAGTATTTTTGTAAGCTTTTTAATCAGTTTTTCATTACGAGCTTAGCCGTAGCTTTTAAGCGGGGTGGAAAGTAAGAAATGGATGCTGTGAGCGAGGTTTTCTTTTGAAATACTGTATCTTATTGTTGAAGGATCTTACCTTACCACTCTGTTTGTTAAGCGAGAGGGCTGTTGATACCGAAAACACTTGGTGCGCTCGTCTGTTCCTGGCTGTTTAAAACTCCATGTTAACTCTCTACACACAACTTTTGTGTATTTTCTCTTAGGTTTGATAATGCTTGAGAAAAAAAGTAATTGACATTATGACACTCGTACATGCGTTTCCGTAAGGTTGTAAAGTAAATGGCGCAAGGAAGCTGAACTAATGAACCATGAACAAGTTTTAATTCTGAAGGAGCAAATCAAAGTTGTAGAATTTTTGCTGCTGCAGCAACTTTAAAGAGTAAATTAAGATAAATTGGAACTACTTAATAGTTCGATGGTACTGGCAACAAAGGTGCAAGTCTTCATAGAGCAGGACTGGCATACAAATCCCAGCCGGACCGTACCGTCATATTGAGAAAGGACTGACCATCCACTAACATGGTATTATTGACATCTAGTGAGCCATTTGATGGCCGACGTCACCTAGCAGGTCGTTAAGCCGGTAAGAAGAAGAATATAATTGAAAATTTTAAGTCCTTTTTTGCCAAAAATCTAAACCCAAAAAAATCTGATTTTTAAGACAACCGGCATTGGTTATTGGATGGATATTCGGCACAAAGACGAAATGTAGATTAAAAATTGCAAACTGTTCAAGAAAACTTTACCCAAGCAGTACAACATACAACTGCTACACTTCAATCATCACTCAAAAACTCTCCTCCAAGCACCTTTCAAGACATAATTCTTCTCTGAGCAAATTCTGGTTATTCTTCATTATGATACAAGACTTCACGATGCCAGCTTAACCGTGTGACGTTCCACATCCAATTTGATGGCAAGATAAAGAATGGAAAAATTATACACCGAAATAAACTCATCCAGCCGCTTCACACGCTTCGTGGCCGCAACATTATTAACAGTCTGGCACGTAACTCACACTTCGCTCAGCAAAGTGTCGCACAAAACTGCGCTAGACAAACAATCTGTCAAGTTTCTCAGATTAGCAGACAACGTTACTGTTCGTCTTAGGCAAGCAGCAACGCCGCACACGCGCGCGCGCCAATTTGTATTTAAATTTGCATGTGGTTCGGTAGAATTCTTCCACAGCAGCTAGAGAAGCTTTAAATGCTCGAAAGATATTCCTGGGGAAAATTTTACCCATCACTTAAGCTAATCAAGATGAACTTGTTTCAGGAAGACAGCACACTAAATTGGTCTTCCAAAAAGTGTGCACAGCTGTTACCAATTGCTTGCTCATCTCCATATTTCTCTGCGGGGCATACATTTATGCTTTTGCCTACGGAGCGGATATCCAATCGATAGGTTAGCTAGCCGCAGGTGACTTAGTACCCTCGAAAACTCAATTCTTTCACTTGCAACCGTTTGACCAGAGCAGTGGATCAGTTTTCCGGTGGGTTTCCCCCGATTGAGGAACATTCCACTGACTATGACAAAACCCAGCGCCATCATCATCATCTTCATCTGGCTGCAAAATGGATCGTAGGCATTAAATTTGCATACATTTTACGATAAATTGAATTCAACCTTCACACATATTGTGCAACTCTAGGCTGTAAAGGCGATCGTGCAGAACTGTTAGACTAGTTCGTTTTGCGTGTGCGTGTGTGTGCAAGTAAAAACGGGAAGCAAAATTCACCAGTAGCAAAATATTGACACACATACTCGATGTTCCGGTACGATTTCTCGTCGACACTGCCACCAAGCTTTTGCCGTATTTCCATAATTGAATTGGGCAAGAAATTGACTGCCTTGATGAGGGCAAGAAAACGATGACTTGCAAACACCTGGATGGCGAACACCAATCAATAAAATTCACTCCAGCGCTCACACACACACAAACACACTCTCACATTTTGGAGTCTGTCGGTGACCTAGTTTAAAAATGGGCGCGATATAGAAAATGCGTAGTGGCAACGTCATCTGTGCGCATCGTTTTGGGACTTTCCGGCATGCTGGAAACACTTTAATTAACAAGCACGCCCTCTAGTGCTCATCGGCGGAAATGTAGTGATGGTTAGTAAATTGAAGTAGTACCCCAGTAGTAGCTGCAAATGTTGGCATGATTCTGATTGGAGCAGAAACACGAATCTCCTGTTTTTAGTTGGTAGCATCGTTGCCGTTGTTTTATCGTCAAAACAACACAGGAAACACCCTGGAAACAATTCGCAACTTTCTAACGAACCCTAGCGACCTGCGCTACATGCTCGGTGAGTAAGGTACTAGTTTTTCACAAAAACTCTTCCTAAAGACCTGCAACCATCCAGCAACCAGTGCGGCAGATCTTTCAGGGTTTGTTGGAGAGTGTTTCGAACACCCATAGTTAGCAGTTTGTTTGAGAGCTTTTTGCACTTCGTTCATTGCAAAGCATGTGCGCTCCACCGTGCTCCACTGCTTCGCTGTTTTGGGTATGGAAAAGGGTGGCTTTTTTATGTGTATGTTACTTTCACCATAAAAGCTTTAGTAGCAGCTGAGAAAACTGTGTCAGACTATGGGGTATGGGGAGGAGCTTCACATTACACTCCACATTTTCAACTACGAAAACATGGGATTGAGTTCCCGTTTGAGTTTCATATTTTGTATCATTCGGATTTTCGTGGGGAGTTGGAAGGTTTGCCGACCGTGTCCAGAAAGCGAAACGGGGTGCGGTACACCATGATGATGAGGTGGCGAATTTTGGGTGAATAGTTCCGGATCGTTTGTATGCAAGAAGACACGTTGACTGAAGCACAAATCGCTCCAAGTGAAGAAGTTACTTGTTTGGCCGGTCTTCGTTGGGTGGACGACGAAAAGGCAGGTCCTGCAAGTGATATGTTATTTGTTACTGGTGGCTGTGCAACTAGAAAAGTTTGCTGTTTTCTTCAATCCTGATGGCACAGGTAACGAGGCAGATGGATGTGAACGGGTTTGAATTTTAGGTTTTGTTCAACTTTTTTGTTTTATAATTTTCCCTTTGAATAGTTTGAGGATTTCATTATTATTCTTATCGTAAGTTTGATAGGCTGCTAAATTAAAGCAGAGAGTCATTAAGTTCAAGTATAAGAATAAGGCACTATTGAACAATATATTGATACTTGATTGATAAACAAAATCTGGAGGATGCTTTAGCAATTGCGGCTTGTTCTAAGAAAACGTTCATGACAATTTAATAAAGTTAGTTTTTGAGAATTACTCAGGTAAATTACCTATTTGGTGCCAGCATGATATGTCCCTCCGGAGCTTTTAACAAGTTTGAAGTTGAGTTTGCGTATTCTGATGGGTTTTTAAGGCCAGAGGTAAGATGCGTTTATCGTCTGAAGTACAAAAACTTGAGTAAAAGAACACAAGATAAAAATTTTAGGAAGAAGTCGTTGATTATTCACTAAGAGCAGCAAATGGGGTTTGACTTTTGGAATCACAATCGAAAACGCACTTTTTCGGTTGGGTCGTATACTTTGGTTGATTGAATGTATTGGAATAAGAATTAACTTATAAGAAGACTGCTTATTCAGCTATGGGAGAAAATGTGCAAAATTTCTGAAGCTGAATCTGAGTGTAAGCAAACTACGCAGATTCTTGGGTCTCCGAAAATGTCAAATTGTCTTCAAAGACTGAACTCTTGTTTCGCCATAGAGATGCTGGACATTTTTTAAAAAGACGTCTCTTGAAATGTGGAAAAGATCGGTTTTATCGATGGCAGAGACGACAAATATTGTGTCCTCAAAACTTGAGCACAAATAGCTGATTGTGATTGTTTTTTTAAAGTCATTTAAAAATTGATACAAAAATTTGAATAGGTCTCCATTTCCTTTTAAATACCAAAGAACTTCTTCAAAATAATGTGTCCCAAAGTGGAGAATCTGCTTCTCTTAAGGGTGTTTCATTTCAAACGAGAAGAAAGACAGTTCCATCCTGACCCAACAGCGCTCTGTTTAAGATCCATCATAGTGTTTCGCCCGCTACAGGACAGGTGTTTTCCAGCCTCGTCTGAATTTGTCGCCTCAACAAATGGGGAACCATTATTGTAGCCACTTTCCTACCACGGGTAGAGGTGGTTGTCGCAAAGCAGCATCACGGTAGCGGAAACGTTAATGAGGTTAATTATTTAACGTCTTTTATTTAATTATTGTGTCCGTTGGATCGCACCGTGCAGCGAAAGGATCTCTTTTAGATCCCGTTGGTCCGTTTAATGATGACACAGCGCATCAGATTTAGTAGCATCGTGTTCTCTCCTTTCTTTGTGAGTGTGTTTTGCTTTTCTTCCTAGCCGGATGATTATCAACGGTGTGTGTTCATTTATTTCTTGCATTGGACACCATCCCCGTGTAAAAGCGACCATTCCAGCAAATGGGCAAATAAGTGAGCCTCGGTTGTAAAAAAAAAGGTAGGCGAAAAGCGATGAAAGCAAATGCCAAACGCCATTAGCAAGTCCGGTACATAATCAGGAACACGGTAACGGTAACAAGAGCAACACACCAGTAGGGCGGCTGATCGTTTACCCCATCAGCTGGGGGAGTTTGGTTGAGGGAGCATAAAAAGTTAAACCCAACGACACGCGGCCGTGCCGCTGTGCGAGTGACTGCATAATTATTTCAAAGACAGCTGTTTCCTCTAATGGTAGCAAAGATTGTAGAATTTATTTCATAAAATTGGGGAAAAAAGGAAGAGTGTGAATATCCTTTCCCTCACACATACGTACGAACTTTGTCTGTAAGCATATGACTCGGGTGCGCAGGTGAAGAGGGTACTTGAAAGGTGCTAAAGCATTACGGCACGTCACACTATGCCAGAATACGTTCGCGTTTTCTGCTGTGCTGCTTCTGAAAAAGGATCGAGCTCAGTTGAGAGGGAATATCTATTCAACTGACGCTGCCAAGTGCACGGAGTTTAAGGATCAAAGAGTTTTTTCTACAGGGAAAGTAGAAAATGGAGTACAGAAAATCTCATATTTAGCTAGACCAAATTGTCGGTAGCAAATGTAAATGGTGGGAATTATTAAAAATCGATTGAGGGGATAGAGAAGTGGTCTTAAGTATGCTCGGCAAAAGATTAAAACGATTTTCCAAATATTTAATCAGAATTTAATTTTATGTTATAAACAGTTTAAGAAATGTGGATACAGCTTTTTTTTATTGAATCTCTTTTAATTTTGAATGATCCAATAAAACTGAACGCGAATTAAACGCGAAATTAACGCGAAATTACCGCGAATTTAATTTAACGACCACGCACTAATATGCAACCATTTGAAAAAAAAAAAATATTAAAAGAAAAACAACAAAACAATCAAGCGATAGAACCGATTTTACAGTAAAAATTAGCTAGTAAGACCATGAATAAAGCAGCATTCTAAGCAACACCTAAGCCTGTTTATGGAAGTCGAAGGCATCCTCCGGTCTTCAAATTAGTCGAAACTATTCCAGTCAAATCAGAGTTACCCTTCGGTCTTGAAAAGTTGAGTCGGAGATATCCTTCGTTAGCAATCCGTTGAATGGGACAAAAGCCCGCCTCAACTACAAAAACTATCTCCTAAATATGAGAAGCAGTTCCATACGTACAAATAATGTGGTGCAGTGAGTGACAACAGTTCCGGTCTTTACACGGAAGGACCGAGGTTAAAATCCCTTCCAAGCCGTTCCGTTTCAGTGTGAACTTACTATCCTATAACTACGTGGTATCAATAAGTTCGGTTACCCATATAAGACGACTGACGTGATCTAGCAAGCCGGTAAGTCAAGGAGAAGAAGAGTTATTATAGTTTGAAGTAATAAATATGTAGCACTAAGATAGCTTTGTGAACCCTGAATTAATTTCACAATATACATTTCGGATAAAATTTCGAAAATAATTTATTCGAAATATAACAATATTTCGAAAATATATCTCTTAGTATATTATTTTGTCCTTTTATCAATAAATTCAATGACGGAAAGCCAAAAATATTCAATTAAATATGTGTTGAACAAAAAGTTCTCAGTGAAACAGTTTCAAATTACATTTGCTTTTTCTTAAAATTAATTATAAAATGCATTTCCTCTCGAACCGTGAACGGTGAACAGATCCAATTTCACTTTCATTTAAGACGAAAATTACATCTTCTTCCAACAAATTGCACCATTTTTGATCGATAATGAAACCAAAGTTATTAATCCTCTCGCCCTCAGGAGGAAACATTTTCACCCAATCAAAGCAAAACGGGCTAGCGGGACACACTACCCAAAGCTATCGGAATCCTGCCGGTCTACACTACCTACACCATCCGATGCATCACCACCCTTTAATTGCATCCTTCTGCATCGGCAGGATAGAACAATTGAATTCCTAACGAGATTTCGAAGATTAACACCCGGCGTACAACACGGACAGTCTCGAGGACAAGCGATTCTGATCGGATTAGTACGGACGTCTTAATTTACCACCCCCTACTGCCTATCCTTCCTCATCTGTCTTGCCCGGTTTGCCTCTCCTTTTTGAGGAAAACGATAGTGGATACGAATGGTAGTTACTGTGTTCCATTATCGACACAGTGTCCACAAATGCAATGTGAGATGCACCGGTTGGAAGCTGGGGCTTCTGGTGAATGGAACTGAGGCAGCTCTTAAATGGGAAGAAATTGGAAACTTTGTCGCCGGAAAGGATTCTCTCGATGTTTGTTAGCACGAGGTTCATGGGTTGCAAAAAAGGGGCGCCAAGCACTGGAGTGAAAGCTGCAACAGTAGCTTTTCAGGGAGTGAAAGTTTCTAATTATGCAAAATAAATAATATTTGTATCTTAAACCTAATGACACATGGGATTAAGTTAACAAAGGGAATTAGTCGTTTGCATGAAATGACAGTTTTCCTTACCTGACGTGTTTCAAAAAGTTCTTTTTCCACATCTGACACAAAAGACACTATTTTGAGCGGCAACAGTTCACAAAACTCCACTCCAATTCCATCAACAGTGGCTCCCTGATAACAAGAGGTATTACCCTTTTCCTCGCACAACAGCTCCTTTTGCGGGGTAAAAAAAAAACCCCTTTTTGCTCGTCGGTAAAGGTGAGAAATTCAATTTTCTCCATTACACATCATCAATTCCCGGCACAAATACCTGATCTTATTTCGAGTGAAATTCATTTTCTCCCCATTTCACAATTCGATTTCAATGCATGCAGTGGCAGCAAGACAGAAAGAGAGAGAGAGAGAGCTTTGAAGCTTATGGAACAGAGACGCTACACTGAAAGCTACAGAATCCTGCACCTGCTGCCAGCAGAATGTCCTTTTCTGCGGAAAAGTATTTTAGCAGGGAAGAAACACGTAACTACCGATGCTGCTGCTGAGTTGATAATGTGCTTCGGGTGTTCCGTTTCGCTTTGTCGACTTTGTCGTTTCCCACCCGGCCATGTGTGTGTGTGTGTTTGTGAGAGATTGTGGCATCTCAACCTCATTGTTGGCAGTTGGGCTGCAGTGATGCAACGCTTCACCCGTAACGGTGGTAACACACGCACCCAAACTACGACTGACTAGTAACGGGAGCATCACACATCTTTTGTGTCCCATTTGGCTTTTCGAGATGCGCTTACAATTCTTTCCTGTGCAAAGATTTTCACCTGCCCTCACCACAAGCTAGCAAGTGGTTCCAAGCTCGGAAGAGTTGGTGGTGAATGGGGGTATGTTTGAAAATTAAAATCGCATTTCAACGCTTTTCGGTACGCTGAAGCCGAATTCGAATGGAAAATCGCTTCAGCTTAACCACCGCCGTACCATCTGCACCTGTGCTACGTGGATCGTGGGAAATGGGAAGGCGAGTCGAACATAGTGGGGTTTGGTAGGTCGCTTATTTTTAGTTTGTGTGTGTATTCTGATTTGTATCGAAACATGAACTTTAGGTGATTGCAAAAAGGAGTGACAAAACAAATTGTTCAGCAAATCTTTGCTGTCGGAATCGAAATCATCTAATGGGACGTGTTTTCTTTTGTTTGACGACTTTTTCGATAGTCGGCGGCACACGCTAAGAGCATGTGTGGTATTTGGGGGTTCAATTTGTGCTGTAGTGGAGTTTTAGTTCGGCATCCAATGTCGTGCATCGAATTAAGTGCAGCGCTAAATTGAACTTTCGAAATTAACGGAGTAGAAGTTCGGAGTACCAGGCGTCTCCATTATTATTTCATCATGGAGACGCCTGGTACTGGAGCATTGAAACGCCGCTCATTACCATGGTAATGAGAAAAAAGCACAATTATTTTTGAAGATTACTCAAGAACTTGAGAAAATCGGTAGAAAATTTGTAACAAACAGAAGAGATAGATTTTCAAAACAAGTTTGTGAAGTTTGCAAACTCTAGAAAATAGCGTCGAGTTTTCATAATAATTACCCAGTATTAATCCCGACACACGTAACTGAAAATTCATAAAAAATATTAAACACTTTATTAATTATTATTACAACATTGATTATTAATTATTATTATTACTCGTTCTATAACGGAATTTTGAAGTGTTTTGATTTTTTTATATACTTGGGCACAAGAAATTTTTTCACCTCATAGACCGGGATGGAAAAAAAGCAGCCCAAATTTTCACACAGAAGGTTCTGACTTTCTTGACAAACGTATAACAAAGATTAAATGATTAAAATAAATGGAAAAATCATCAAATGTTGTGGAACCTTTGCAGAATAAGAGCTTTATACGTTTCATGCATCTTATTGTATTGTGGTACGGATCAATCGGCGTTGGACTGCTCGCAGACGCTTGTTTTTCTTATTTCCAATCCTAATATGTCTTACCCGATACTATCTTGAACACGTTCCAGACTGATAATGGACGCACCATTACTCAGGCTTACCACTGAGCGTATCAGCACGCCTGTGGCAAATTTAAAACATCCGCATCATGCAATAGATAGGCTCCAAATTTATGCACACTCCATGTACGTCTTGAAGTACGTACCCCTGGCACTTATGGGTACGCTTTTAAAGCCAACGGTTGCCGGAAACACTCTGGAAAGGTGTTGGCGTTTGTTGGGAAGCCGACTGCTGCTCGTCGATCCTGGGCTAATCCATCCCAATCAACCATGCAATCAACGTTGATTCGAACCGTCCATTCGCCCTTCTGGCACCGATCCCCATACAAAAAAGGCACTCCGTTCGCATGCGGGCAGGGCGCATTTTCTTGGTGCTTTGTTTCCTACGCTCCAAAGCTTCCCCTTAGGCTACGGCCGTGCGGTGATGTTTCAGCTGTCGATATAGCAGGCGTAAATAAATAGCACCCCAACGTTCCCGTCCAGCAATCGAACAAAGAGCAGAGCGGGATGGCGGTAAAAACGGGATGGCAATCTAGCCGGCCCTTTTACCACGGTGTGCATATGGAGCAACATAAGCCTGAGGCGTTACTGAGCGTAAACCCTAGCGCTCGGCCGCTTTGTTTCCACAACCGAACACTGGCGCAGATAAGCAACGGTTTAGTAGGAATAGGAATGAGTTTTTTCCTTCCATTGCTGTACAAATTCACCGATAGAGATAGTGTAGTTTCTTTTTCTAACCCTAGTCCTATCGTTGGCGAACAGTTGGAGCGTTTTGTTTGCCTTTTTTTCGAGCAGTATTTCTGGTTGAATAAATTTAGTTTTCACATAAGGTTGCAATAGGCTACACAACCAACACCAATGGTGTCTGATAACAGTTTGGTTTAGGAGGTGTAAATAGCGCTTTTTCAGAGTGTTGTGAAAAACAAATATTACGTGAGCATAACGTTTCGGTTGATACCGTTCATTATTTTACTGATTGGTACGAAATTTGAATTTTTCGTTTGGTTAAGTGAAAGTAAAATGAGCATAAACTCATTTTTTACGTTCAAAGACTGTTTCATCATCATGTAAAATGCTAGTGGCAGAAGCGAAAGCTACGCCAGTCTTCACATGACAGGACTGGACTGACAGGCAAACCTCTTCTGAACCATAGCAAATATACAATGTGAATAGTAATGTCTGGTGCAGTAGCCAAGAAAAGATGATTTTGCATTGAACTCAACTATATTTTTGGGACATTTGAAGGACTTGTTATTAAAAATGTATAAATTTCAATGAAGCTTCAAGGTCCATAACTCTAGCCTAATTGATATTTAAAAAAAATTGGGGGAATATCAATTAAATGAAACAAACTTTATGTTATGTTGTGTTGTGATATTACCATGATTTCCGTATTTTTGAAAATATCATGTTATGTTTCAGTTAGAATAAGCTATAAAACGATAACTTAGAAAAGCAATATTTTATAAATAAGTGATGAAATATGGTGATTCAAAAGCATGGTAAACGCAAAAAGTATTTTCAAAACAAGTAAAAAAAAACAGCATAAAACACAAATAGGAAAATAAAATCAAGCAAGAAAGGAATAAAGGCAGATGGCGAATGAGAATACTAAAGGATGGTTCTTAAATGGTGATAAGTGTTAAATACACAGTACTGAATTAAGCAAGAAAGATAGCATCTTTTCAAGAAGAAACGTAAAATATAAAAATATACAATGTGAATAGTACAACTAATTTGAAATATGTTTAATTACTAGCAAAAAAAGACATTTCATGAAACAAAAAAAAAAGAAAAAAACAAATGCATTGTATTAAAAATATCAAAGAAAATAAAAAAAAGTGTTTACAAAAATGTAAACTTATCATAAATTTATGAAATGAAATAAGCTCATCAAATTTTTACTTTATACAAAAAAAAAAGATTATTTCAAAATTTAAGAAATGGTAACATTGCGTAAATCATTTTAAGAACATATCTTAGAAAATAAACAATGATACTAACAGTTAAAACTACGATCTAAAAAATTATACAAAAACTACGTGTATGAAATTATTTTAAATGTTCAAATAAAGCCAAGTACATGGAAAAAACCTTTGATTAAAATAAATGGATAAAGCAAGATTAATTACCTTCTAGCATCATGCAAAAATGTGTTCCAATAGTAAGCTACGGATACTAATTAAATCGTGCAAGCTCATTAACGTGCAAAGATTGATGTTAAAAGGCTTACCGTAAAGCTTTCGCTATTTATGGCATCTCTAACGCGTTACCATCTCTTTTCGGACATTATTACTTTACGCATTTGTTTTTGTCTTTTTTTTTTCTTTCGCTTAATCCATTTGCCACCCGCAATGCGTCTACGTAGTTTTACGTTTCATGAAAGTGTCGTTAAACTTTATTTTTGGACTTTGCTTACTTTTTCATTCGCCTTTTCCTTGTCCGTTTTTCTTCTTCTTGTAACTCTCCTTTACGACCTTAGCAGCGTAAAGTTATCTGATGCCGTAGCATCGTTTTCTACGACTGGGCTTTTGTTTCTTTTCTTTTTTTTCGCATTGAATTCCGACCATTTTTGTGTTTTCCTCTATCGGAAGCCATCATTGCCAATTTGTGTTATTTTTTTGAGTTTTATGTGCAAAATGAACTAAAACTTAGCTCCCGGGTAAAAACTGGTAAATGGACTGACGGCAAGACTTTCTGGGAGTGGGACCAAGAAGGCTAGGGTGCCTTCTTCACATTCACCAGGGGTTTTTTTCTTGGTGTATTGAGAGTTTCTTCACCTTTAATCACCTTCACCGGGATGAACCTTCTGTTTCCTATTCGTGCGTCATGAAGCCAAGCGGCAGTAGCGCTTGTTACATTCCGTCCTCATTCGTGTGTTTTGTTTGCTTATTTTTTGTTTTTTTCTTAATAATCCAATAAATACTCAAATAGTGATAATATGGATGCAGTTTCGTTTTACATAATAATCTATTTACAACACTCACACACCCATACTTGCTTGCTCGCCATCAAACAGAGCAGCAATGAGTAGTGGCGAGGTGGAAGCACACAACATTCAGTGTTGTCCTTGCTTCGCGGTTCGTTTTGTTTTGCGTTCACTTGGAGAGACGAGAATAAATGAATGCAAAAATGTTTAAATAATTGAATAAATCGTTTGATAAACAATCTACCGAGAATAAAACGTTACTCCAAATAAACTCAACACACACACACACAAACCTATCTTTATAATGAAAAAAATGATTGAAGGCTTCGTTTTCTTCAATCGCTTTACAACACATAAGGATTTGTTCTCTTTTCTACCCTTTTAACCGTTTCTTGAACCATTGAGTCTATTTTTTTTCAATATATCGGGGTACCGCATTTCAAGCCCGGCCTTTGTTCGTGTGTAAAATTGATAGAAAAAATGGTACATCTAAACTAAGACTTTTTGACTCGTACCGTGTGTACTCGAACGGTTTTTGTTTTATCTTTTTATCATCGGGGGTAGTTTAACCGTCCCACTCCATTGAATTCCTTCTCCGATTTGACTACAGATTTGATTTTAAAGATGTGTTTTCTTTTCTACTTCTCGCTTAAAACCGTGTTTCCCTGTATAGAATATACGTGTACATATATTCGTAGAAAAAAGAATGAACATTGTTCAAAATCGACCACCCAGCCAACTCGCTTGGCTCGCAATGTGTGATAGTGTTTTTCTTTTTTGTAAAACTTGCTTTTTACTGTCATGAAATCTTCGTTCTACGGTGTTTGAAAAACGATCTTCTATAGTTTTCCGGATCGTTTTGCGTTTTTTGTTGGTGTAAACAATTAAAACACACTTTACGCAAGTCTCCTGCCACGAACTAGGCAGACTTGTCACAGGGTTGGTAAAAAAGAATCAACATTTCACACCCCCGAAATCACGCGTTCCGTATAATACCGCCAAGCAGTGAGCTTTACGGGGCAGGGACGCTTTGGGAAAGTCGGAAGTTTGTTAGTTTTGTTGTTTTGTGTCGTCATAAAATTGTGCTAACTTTGGTGTACAGCAGTTCATCCTTCATCTCTTCATGTAACTTTAAATAAAAGGATTATGTAGTTGTTATTAAATACGCTTTACGTTTACTGTTTTGCGATAGGATGGAGGGCCAAGCCAGGGGCTTGGATAGTTTCATATATTACACAATATAGTGGACTGGTGTTGGGTATATTTTCTGTATAGCTAGATGAGCTTTCTACAAAGTCGATTTTTGGGTGCCAAAATGTTATTTCGCGATGAGAAAAATGAGCAATGGTTTTCGGAACCAAACGTTGGGTAGTTTTACGTACAAAAGAATCCTTGGTAGAGAGCTGGTAGTTTTCGATCATGAATAAAGTTTAAGGCATATTCTTTTTTTCATTATTCGAGCGAATGAGATTGTGAGATTGTGTGTGTAAAATGCGGAGGCAGATGTCAGCGAATAGGGGAAGATAGTAAGAGTATGATGGTATTCGAATATGAATGATTTCAGTCATTTCATGAGTAGAGTCCGATGTTAAAATGAAGAGTTTATAATGTAAGAAACATAATGCTCGGTTGGGTAGAGTTGCATGAGTTTGAGTGACATATTAAAAAAGATGGAAAAAGTATTAAAAAGCAGAATGTGGAATATTTCATTTATCTACATTGCACGATTCTTCTCTACCGATCATCGAAAAACAGAAAATTAAATTGTCGCACAAGAGCTACTATACTCTTATTTTTAACTTCATTTTTGTTGTCTTTCAATGTAACAAGTTCATTTCTTTTTTCTAAATGCTTTTATATGTGTGTGTTTAAATACAGTTCTGGGTTTTAGCTTTTGCTTACTTTTGTTATTATTTTTTGGCATGTTTTCTCTGTCAGTTTTTTTCTCTTTCAGCTTAGAGATTTGTTTTTGCACACATTTTGTCTTCTTTTCTTTTTGTTGCATTTTTTTGTGTTTGCTGCTTCGTATTTACATTTTACACAATCAATCGCTTGGCTGCTTCAGTTAAAATCACTTTCAAAATTTGTCAAATGCTTTTGCTTCTTTTAAAGGGACTTAACATTTCAAGAGCAAATAGCATATTTGTTAAAGAAAACAAAGAAAAAAAGTTGTCAACGTACTTGTGAGTTGTGCAAATTTTGACAAAATATCCAATATTTCAACACACAATACACAGCATCAACAAACAAATCAAAAAAGCAGTTAGCCATGTCGCAAACCGTTCGCTGTTGGGATGTTTGTTTTAATCTTCAAAAATATGTTCACCTGCAGAACATAAGGTGGTGGAGCTACCCGGTCGAAGTCATCCAGGGTAAGCCAGCAGGGTAAGAAATATAAAAGATACAATTTGTATCGCTATCCATCGATTTCTGAACGTTTCTATCCATATAGAAAGCCGGGAAGATACAAAACCATGACCAAAATATGTTATTTACCAACGGCCGAGTGTAATGTTCCACCGTTCGAATGAAGAAAAAATAGTCTATTTGTTATACTTCTTCGAATCGTTCTACTCAGCCGTTAGGGAAAGGGAGGCGTGTACGTATTTGAAATCCCCAGCAGAATGTCACACGCTCATCGGAAACTTATTATTGCTTTCGGTATGGGGAAGCTGCTCACAAGGAAGCAATTCTTTCGCTTCATTGTCTCCGACTTTGTTTCGGAAGCTACAAAATACTTCGCTCGGGCAAATGTGGAAGAATGTGCCATTGTTTGCACCCTCGGTGATGACACAATCGAGGGAAGGAAATGGCGGCATGCTCATGCTCCAACCCGGTGGTACAACGGCAAACTTTGCACAGGTAATCCGGGAAAATAGGGCGTAAAAGAAACGGCAAGAGTGATGCCTGCAAGGATCGGAAGGTTAAATAATTACAATCAAACACAGACACAGAGGTGTGGCCCGGGAAAGCACGGGAAGCCCTGAAGCCAAACAGTACAGTACCAACTGCAATTCGTTTGCTTTCCGGGTGTTTTCTTTCCGTTCCATTTCAAGTGTTACTACCGAGTTGATGGGTAGCGCTCGAAATGTAAGCGATCAATTTTTATGTCTATTCGCTGAAACTCGGAACCAACGGGAGTGTAATGCGTTGGGGAATTTTTGCTCGTTACTTTGTCCAGAGAATAGAAAGGGAGCATATGTATGTTGGAGCAGAAGAGCTTTGTATGTGTTTGACATTAGGCAGATGAAGATTGCCTTTACAGCAGCAGCAAGTTCTTGTGGAACAAAAATATTTGGTTTGTGTGATTTTTTTTTCACGCAACAAAACCTGTACAATTTCCTCTAACGGTCGTGTCTTGGGGAGTTGGATGATTTTTGATTTTCTAGTTTCTGTTTTATACCATACATATTTATATATACTAACATACAAAAAACAATAGTTATGCTTAGTTATGTGTTATTGCTTTCATTGAATGTTTTGTTTTTTTGTTTGTTTGTCGATCTTTGTATCATTTTTGTTGTTGTTGTTAGTTTTCCGTATTTGCGCTTTGCATGACTATTTCACCCGTCTTAGCTTAACCTCACTTTGCAGTGATTAGTCCTACACACCGCCACCTTAAGAATAATGAAATTATCTGTACAGTACCTTAGTGTTGCAGCTCAGTTTTTTGGTTTTACGACGAGTTCTGCGAACAATAGAGACGAATTTTTAATATTAATACTCTTCATCAATACTTCTTTAATCATTAATAAAAATGACAGATTTTTGGGCCTATATTTACCTTAAACATAAAATGCTGACCCTGTGCGTCCTGCGGCGACGTGCCACTCTGATAGCCGGGGCTAGGCGATTCGGCATTCTCCGGCACGGGCGTGATGTTTGCATAGTTGGCCGAACACGAGAGCAGTCCACGCAGCTGGGAAGGTGTACCTGGCACCTTGATTGCGTCCGCACTCGCCTGCGTGAGCGACAGTATCGAGCGATCGATATTTTGATACTCTTTGCCGGACCGTGGCCTCAGCGTTGAAGTTGCTTGCCGGATGTGTCTTTAAGGGAGAAACAGACCGAAAACACATTCTCATAGCACAGGGAACATTCAAGAAGTCTAGCCGAAGAATTGTACTTACCTCATGCCTTCAGGCGTATCGGAGGAACTGTGACTAGAGAGGGAAAGTGTCTCGATGTAGTCGGACATATCGGATGTACCGCTGCTGGTGCTGCGCGAATCGATGTAAGGTGCCCCGGGTGCACCTGCCATCACATCCTTCGCCTTCGGTGGACACACGGGCACTTCTGCCTCGGCCGAGGTGCTTTTTTCCGGGACGCGTATCTTTTGGAACTGGAAGGATAGCTCCCGCAGTGGATCGAACGATTTGGAACGACGTGGTAAGGACGCATGGACACAGTTCTGTGTCGGTAGTACATGTCGCTGATGACGTCTCGCCGACATGGCGGTGGTAAGCGGAAGTTCAAAGTCGGTAAAATCGGTACCACGTTGCCGTAGCGATCCAGTGGATACACCCGAATCGTTCGAACTTGAGCTATCCCTGTTCTGCGCCTTACAGGGTACACTTTCCGAGCGCCGGATGTAAACAGATTGAGAGGTTTGACTCGAGGCAGGATTCGTCGATGCGGATAAATCATCTTCAGCTTCAGCCACAGCTGCCGTCTTCTCACTTGACTCCATCTCCTGATGCACGCAGGGAGATGAAGATCGTCGCAGAGCCGTTGTTGAGCCTGGGGTTGGTGTCTTTCGTAGCAGTGTTTCAGTACTTGGAGAAGCCGTCCCACTGAGTGGACTTTCGATTTCTTCACCTTCCGCGTCCAAGAACCGGGATGATTCGGCGGACGCTGATCGTTTCCGTGGCGAGAGTCGTTTTTCTGCAGCACACGTCGGAAGCAGATCACTGCTGTCCATGAGCTGTTTGCGGGCGTAAGGACTTGTGAGCGTAGCGCGCAGCATTGCACTACCCGGGACGCGTGATTCATCATCTATCCGCTTCCGACTGCGATCCACCGCCGGTCCGCAAAGACTCGGGTTGCTTGCCGATTTCTCTCCAATGATGCGACTCATGCGTTGCTTCAAAAGGTCTGACTTGGAGGGAAGTGGTGGTGCTGTCGGCGATACGGTTCCATCGGTCGATTCGGGAACTCCACCGACGCTTGATGGAGCGGCTGGTGACATAGGAATATATCCGGGGAACTTTGATTTCTTATTGCCCGGTTCCATCATCATGTAGTTCTCCTGCTTGTCGTCTGCCGATGCCTGTTCGCCTCCATCGGGTCGGCAGTCCTCATCGGCGTCCGGTGTTTTCGCACTCGGATGACCACACTTGTGACAAACGCGAGGTTCTTCTTCATCACTCGGAGCCCCGGCTAGGCACAGCCCTGCTCGCTGTAATACCTCCTTGGAATTTTCATAGTTCTCAAGCGATCGTTCAAACTCAAGGTTCGCATAGTTTGCTCCAGCTTCCGGTTTGATCTCCACATCTTCGTAGTTATCGTAACAGCTAGCTGGAAGTTGCTTTGGTCCGCTAGCCTGCGGTTGCGTTACAAGCGGCTCATCACATGCGCACGCCTGTTCCAACTTCTTCCGAATCTTTTTCGTCATATCAACGGTAGCGTAGATCGCTCCGCTTCCATCACCAGCCCCACTCGCATCCATCACAGGCATCTTACCCTCACCGCTCAGCTTCACCTTGTTCACCTGTACGGTTGTATTTTCGATACCATTGCCACGCTTACACAGCGGCAAAGAGATCCAATTGTCTGCCCAAGACATCACTCGATGACAGGTGCAGTCTACCCGTTCCGGTCCTTTAATGGGAGGTTGTATCGGAGCTTCACCCCCGCTCGATAGACAGCTGCACACTGCTTTCGTAAGGGACATTGGCATGTCGTAGTTGCCGTAGCCACCGCTACCACTACCATCCATCAGGTCTTTGCCCTCCTTTGCCAGGTACTCTTGTATTTTTTTCGGCGTATCGTAATTCTCGCCCGGTGTGCATCCCGTCGAGGATGACCCGTCGATGGCGATTGGGGTTTTCGGTATGTCATAGTTCTCGTAAGGACCGACACTGTGTTGCTGCGGGGTCTTACCGGTGGACATACTGATGGCTGTATGGATGGGTGCCGTGATGTGTAGTGAAATGTCCCTCGGTTTCGGTGGACGACAGGGCACCGAGGGACAGCTGCAACTGCACGGAGACGTCGAACGATTGTGATGGCTGCAGATGGAAACGGTCGCTTGGCTGGGAGCCTTTTCGTACCAGCTCGATTCACCCGCACCACACGCCTGTCTGGGGATCGAGTACTCGGAGTTATTGCTGCTACCATGTGAGCAAAGAGACATCCGATCGAGGGCTAGCTGTGGTGGTGGAAGCTTATGCGTTTGGTTGATGTGATTGTTGTGTTCGGTTAGCATGTGCCATGCTGGAAGCGGCGCAACGGCGCCAGGTGTTCCAGTGACGGTGGAACTGCGTGACATTGAAGGTGCTCCAAGCTTTGAAATGCAGCTCATGCAACGTTCCAGATTCGCCACCGTGTTCCTGCACGATGAAGAAAGTTCGGATTGCGAAACAACGATCATATAAATATTTCCTAACTAAAAGCTATCACTGGAGTCATCATATGGAAAGCATGGCATAAAGAAATCGGTTCCAAATAGGCTTGACCAGGACAAACCATTTAAAACTGGAAGTCTTTTTCCATGAACTTACCTTGGGAACGAATCCAAATCGTTGATGCTATCATGACACTCGGAAACGGAAGCCGTATCACCACAACCATAGTTACTGTCCAGATCGCGCGATTCTGTCGACGGCCAGTACGAGTTCCGGCAGGTGCAGTTCGAGTTTTCGATATGCACGGTACAGATTTCGTCGTTGTAGTTTGTTGAGCGTGATTCCGCACCCTTGCGTGGACTGTCGAGTGCTGGAGAGAACAGAGAGAACCAAGCGCAAATGAAACGTATTAGCAATGCTCCACATTAGACAGCTATGAGCCCTTTTTTTTTTGCAAGAGGAGGATTAAAAACAGAACATGTGACATCTCTACTTACCTGCAATTTTCTTCGCAGTCGCCCGCTTTTTATTGGCAAGCTTGCCCTGTGAAGCTAGCTTGAAGGTGTGCGTTATCTCTTCGCCCAAATCCGTCACAAAAACGTACAGTCCTTCCCCTTTCCCACAGCTTGAGCCACCTTCGAAGCAAAACCGATTGTCCACCACACCGTATCGTCTGTTGGGAAGATGAAAAGCACGGTTAGCTCTTTTTTTGTTCTATCAAGAAAAGACGCGTTTTGTTTAGCTAGTCATCACCTTAAATGCTCGATTTGCCATAACCCTGTCAACCGTGGTGGAACGCCCGTTGTGAGACAGAACCGATGGTCCTGGATGTGCATACGGGCGGGTCCGGTGGATAGTTTCGCTTTTGGTGGTGCCGATGAAACCAGAACCAGGTACTGTAGATCGTCCCCGAGGTTGTTGGATATTTTCACCTGCAAAACAAACCGAACAGTCGAGAAGGAAAATTATACGTTTGTGAAACAACAAACGGCACGAGCTAGCGCGCTGGACACCCGATACCCACCTGCCATTGTATCAGTCTTTCGCGGGTATCGAATGCCAGGACGACGATCACATCCTGGCAGATGATTGCTATCGTGTTGGACTCCTTGTCCAGCGTGAAGCCCGACTCCACGCCGAGAAAGTGCTGCAGCGAGAGCGATGCCTTTGTTTGGCCGTTTTTGTAGCGATCCTTCGAGTCTCGGTACAGCTGCAGATGAAGGCAATCTGGAGAGTGGGATGAAAGGAAGAAATAGCAAGTTAAAAAAAAACGAATCTAGCATTAGCACAAAGCAGTATCGAGTGCGATGTTCACTGGAATGGAATCAAACACAAACACGAACTAACACAACGCCCGCTGATTGCTTCAGGGGTTTGGTTGTGCACCAAGGAAAGTCGGTGAGCGGAAGCTATCCGGCTAACGTGCAGACATACGCCAAACACCAACTCAACACTCCGGACACGTTCTCTCTGCAGCTGATAGCCTTGTGCCGTACGCACCACCAACTGCCCGAAGCGATGGCGAGGCCTTTTCGAGCTTTAGTGGTTACCTCTGCTGGAGGTTTCCTCCATCGTTAGGCATAATTTCCTTTCCTTTGGCCTTCTGCGTCAGCACATTTAACCTCGTGTGCGTGTGTTGGAAGTGAAACGGACGCTTGCTTTGGAAGTAAGGAACTTTCCGTTCCGCCCCTGGAGGCATCAGCTGAAGATGCTGACTTACAGCGAAGATGCCTGATGCCCCCATCAAAGAAACAATTAACTTCCGTCATATTCAATCAAAAATGAAAATTACTTTACACCACAGAGGCACGCGCGAGCGTGACGCGAAAGATCAATCAAGACGCCCAAGGAAAACCACAAACTGGATGCCAATTCGGGAGTGAATTGGATTGACAGGTGAAATATAATATATCCTTGTGGCTAATTCTCTTCGTCTAATGTTTAAATCACCCGAGTGCGAGAGAGCGAGCGAATCAAAACGTGTTAAAATTCTACTTCGCTCAGTATTTGAAGCCTGGTAAAGGGTTTTAGATCACAGGTCACAAATGGAAAATTTACTGTCTGCTCCTGGTCAACGCCAACACCAGCAATCGGCTTGGTGTTTAACAATGTTGCCTGGTTGGCATTATGACCGATTCCGCAACGTGTTTCATTACTCTCGTTAAGCTCTTGTTAGCGATCCAAGCGTACCAACGAATGGTTCGCCGACTGCGGAAGGGTTCGGGTTGCATTCTCCGGGTTGCATGCTTTGCATAGGTCATCGCTATAAAATCACACGTACGTACTACAGCGCACGGCACACGGTGAACCCCAGGAGTTCACCGGTGCATTCCTAAGCTTAAACGAATGTTAGGTATGGGGTTGGCGAAAGCTTGTCCGGAATTCTCGGAATGAAGCGATCCACTACGCCACCAAACTTTACCGGGCGGATAAGGAAGCTGTGCACATTATTGCTGTGCAGTGTTCAATTTTCATTCCACAACACACCGCCACAATTATAATCATCATCATCGTCAGCATGTGGTGGTATGCACTGACCATCGGCGAGCTGCTGAAGGTGCCTTAAACCGTCGGCCATTTGCAAACGTCAGGGAACCTTCACATGCACCTTCTCTCTATCTCGGGACGATCTTGGCTGGAGCCTGTGGTGCAAATGGAGCCATTCATGCAGGACAATCGTGCATGCCGGACGCGCTGGAATGGTGTGACGTTAAGTGTATGTTTTATGGTACCTTTAGGCATGACCTCGAGCGATCCTGGATCGGCATGGAAAAGCGCAAAACCACACGACTGTCAGCGTTTGCTCACATTTTGCGTAGAAAATGGAAAATCACCCGCGGGATGTTTTTCGGGATTGGATGGTAACGGTTGGGGGGGTTTTTTTTCTCGCCTTCGTCAGGATTTTCAACCCGGAAAAGCTGTTGTCGACGACTGCCTCGTACGACGACACACAAAAAAGCATACCCACGGGTTTTCTCTGGGCGCGATCGTGCAACGAAGAGCAGCACTGTTTACGCACCGTTATCAATTTGTTATCATTATCATCATTTATCATCTTCCCCGGAGGCGGTCGTTGGACGTTCCCTTTTTTTGTCTGCGAGGACTTTCGGAACAGTGGTTCCAACCTCAGCGGAGTGGTCTTTTTTGTGTGTTGTTGTCCAACGCGAACTTTAGGCCGGCGCAAAACGGACAGAAGAATTTAGTAAAAAAAAAACCCTCGTACCAAATGAAAACGGAGCTTCAAGACCACAATGTCGTCTTCTTTTTCCGATTCGGATTCAACGTTGGTAAACAAAGTGAACTTTAACTGAAGGTCTCGTTACTCGATTTTAAAAACTACCTTTGCACAACAACAGAAAAAAGGAAGCGGAAATAGAACACGCCATGTGACGGAAAAACGTTTAACGAACGGTCTCGAAGCTGTTTTGGGTGGTGCAAAAGCAGTTCAAACAAACTGGAAAGTGTTTTGTCCCGCAGGGCTGTAAAGGACCTACTTGAAATGGGAAACACAAAAAAAAAAATAAAAGCAGAACCCAAAGCTCAATCGTTCAACACGCGGGAGAGTGGTATGAGTCGGAAGATGTAGCAGATGTTTTGCTGCCGGGAGATAATCAATTTTCCGGCCATCAGTACACTGTGGTCGTTTTTTTTTTGTGCACAAGGGGGAAAGATGTTGATTTTAAGGAGTTCGATAGCTGGAGGTGATTTCATTTCTTGCTCTGCTGATAATAGAAGCAGTCGGTTGTTTGGTCGATTGGAAGACTGTTTTGGGAGGAACGAAAGCAAAAAGGGCGGCTGCCATTCTACTGGCCAAGAAGACAGATGATACACTTTTGAATTATTGAGTAATAGTGTTTGGTTTCAAACCGTAGGAAACTGTACCGATGGTTGCGTGGAAATGAAAATGAATTTTCAGATTGTTTTCCAAATTTCATCCGGAAAGCTTTTTTGTTCTCAAGTAAAATTTGCAATGTTGTTTTTATAAAAGATTTTTTCCATTTAATTTTCTCATAATACAATTTCTGTCACTTGCACGAGCGTTAACTCTCGCTTTCGATTATTTAATCGCAATGCTAAGGGAGAACAATTTTATTTTTTCATTTGTTTATTTTTTCTCCATAACAAGTTTTGCACACCGTTTGGTTTTTCAATTTTGCTGCCTGAATGCAGCTGTCACCCGTGAGCTTCTCTCTTGCTGCGAGCTCATTTCCATTTCGGGGTGCAGCTTGCGGTGTCTTTGCTTAATGTTCTCCTCCCTTTTCGCGAAACCGTTGAATAACATTCCTAATTGAATGTCAAACCCGTACTGCCCTCGTGCCTACCCTTCTGGGCACACCTTGGCCGAGGAAAAAAAGATTCACTTTGTCCCAGGAAAATGCTAATTTCTCTCTAATTTTTGTTGCTTCTTATGGTAAGCAAAGTGGGAAAAGTGATGTGCATTGAGGTAAGTGAATTTTTCCTCATTTTCTACGCCCAGTTTTGCAGACGTTTGTGGTACGTAAACAGACCGGACACAGGACACAACTTTTTCCGAACAATCGGTTTGATGACAATTACGTTGCTGTTGGTTTTTGGTTTCTTTTTTTTTTTAATTTTAATTCTCCCATCCGATGGTCATAATGAAGAACTTTAACGAGTGAGATCTCTCCCTTCGCTGTAGCCCTGAGAGAAAATGGCTGCTCACTCATACCTTGCATCGCCGACAGGGGGACGCTCATTTCATTCCGGAGACACCATAAATCCAATTAAATTGATTGTAAAACTTTTAGCAACTATTAGCTGTCGGACGGAGCGCCCAAACTACCGGAACCTGGCATGGTGACGAAGTTTCTGCCCAACGTTTGAGGTTTTGCGTCCTTTAACCCTCAACGTGGGACACGTTCTGGCAGAAAATGTGGGGAGCAAATTACAAACAATAAAATGCTGATGATGGAAACCGAGTCTCGCAACGACAGCGACACTGGCCAATCAGAGCCGATCTGCTGTAGCGGGGGAACGGATTACGTACATGAATTATTTATTGGGACGACATTTTTCTGTGCGTATTTTTGTTCTTTTATTTTGAGCACCGGATTGTCGAGCAAAAGTAGCAAAAACCGAAAGATAACTTGAATGGATGTCGGTTTTTTTGTTAAATTTATTGCCCTTTCTGCACACCTTAAATTGTTAAATGTGCCTTTTTAAGCAAATGAGAGGGGTAAAAAGGACAGTGGTAGAGAATAAGCTGATAGATTGGAGGGATGATGTACGCACGCAATATGTTTCAATTCATATGGTAGCATCGGAACAGCTTTCGACAAATGAAGCAATTGAAAAGGTTTAATAGTGAATTTATCACGCCAAAAGTGGACACGATTGATGCCTCGTTTTTTGTTCGTAGCATAATTTCACCGATCGTCATTATCCTCTGTTTCATGGAGACAGTATTGATGAGTTTTATGAGAAGATTATCAATAATTCAAAAACAAAACTCTGTCTTTTCTCCTCCAACTTTTCATCTTTTTCTTCTAGGCTTGCTCAGGATTGAGCTCGTGTTGATGACATAACCAGGTCTCCAATCCGTTTTCAGGTAACTAAGTCCCCTGGCAACTCCGTCGTTCTAAAACGGCGAGTAAATTGGCGTCCTCCGTCAGCATATTCGAGGACTCGCACTAGCACAGCATAGAATCGTATCAGCGCACGATAGCAGACACGATTTCCTTGACCAACCGAACTCGGATAATGTGTTGTCGCTAAGGAAACATTCGTAACTAACGATTGAGATCGATCCAATCGGTAATGTCCAGATCTGATGTTTTCGTCATTTATTTAGAATCTGGCGTAATATACCAGTTTTTTGGTCGGTAGTAGTCATGCAGATCCAGCTTGCTAGTTTCCAATAAAATCTATAGCAAGGGGTGCAATTCTTCAGAAGAGTTTTCAAATACGGCGTTCAAATTAATTTACGGAGTTTCAAATTAATTTACGGCGTTTAAAATGATTGATGCGCTTAAAGTTTGAACGATGAAACAAAATTCAAACATGGATGGCATATATTGACGTAGCATTAATACACCACAGCAACATCAACCTTAAACCTTAAAGGCCGTGGAGGCTGTGGGAGTTTTCAAATTGAAAATTTCTGGTTTTGAAACATGAAATAAAAAACATCATAAGAGAACAGGCTAAAATCATAATTTTCAGAGTTTTTTTTACAGTTTCTCGCCTAATACGTCAACTTGAAATTCTCCATAGGTAACATTTTTTTTGGTTTGGTGCTTCTTTTTATACTTTTTTTTATATTTCTTTTACTTTATAGATTGGAAAAAATGTTTCGTTAACTGAACCAAAAGTTTAAACACAATGCATAACTGTAGGCGCATAAAGGGCAATATTTATTTTCGTGTAGCAAAAAAGCTTGCTTAAGGATGTCGTTTGTATTTTAAAGTCTGCAAAATGTATTAGTAAAATAAATAAAGGGTAAATAGTCCTTAAGAAGCAACCAGCACTATTCCCACAACCAAAAGAAATAAAAACGTGAAGTTACTTCTTCGAGGGTTGATTTAATTCCTTCCAACACGTTCGCCGGACAGTCACATTGCAAAGCAACTTAAGTGCATTTTATGTTTAATAAAATCACAACGATCCCAATGCTTCTGTTGCCGGTAGTGCATCGTACCATAAAAAAAAAAAACAGTATCAACCACCACCACCAACCAACCGCGAGATAAGTTCAACAAAAGTCGCACCGTAACCAGAAGGAAAACTCGGATATATTTTCATTAAATTTAATGGATTCCAGCGATAAAGTAAAGATTTCAAAACATCGATAAGAAACTAAAGAAAACGTACGCGAGATACTGTGCCGTCTTCCAAAAAACGAACCGTACCGAAATTTCTCGCATCTCGATCCGTGTGTCAGCAAGGTTTTGGCAAAGCGACCGGCAAAAGCTCGCGTTGAGATGTGATGTGTTTTTAGATTAAACACGTTTTGTGGTGGCCTGATCTTGTCGCAAAAGGTGAGTCTGAGTGCATGTGTGTGTGTGTGTGTGTGTGTGTGTGTGTGTGTGTGTGTGTGTGTGTGTGTGTGTGTGTGGATTTGGCTTCCCAAAAACCAGGGAATATCAACGAATACGTCTTCCAAATGAATTCTCTACCATTGCAGCTCACACAGCCATACGCCGGAAGGCTCGAACCGGGGATGCAGTTATCTTACCCTTCGGTGTCGTCCTAGTCCGTAAATCCATTTTCGTGAAGGCCAATCCTTTCGCTGAGTCACACGCACATACACACACGAGGTGCACACGTACACAAGGTAAGCACACATACAACGGAAGGGCGGGTAATAGCTAACCGACTGCTGGGAAAATGTACGTCTCCAAATTCCCATTAAGCAGAGACAAACACACACACATACAAAACCTCACACAGGGGAGTCAGGAGATAAATCGCACCCGAGAAAATAACTGATGTCGCCTTAATTATTGTGCACAACCGTTCGAGCGCTTTTCCGGTAGGATGCATTTCACATTTATGAGCGAAAAGCCCGTTTCGCTTTTTTTATGCCTTTTCGTTCCCTCTAGACACACCCGACACGGCAACGATCATCCATGTTGCGGCGGTTTCGGTGGTTGCGGTGATTATCCTTTGCTCTAGCCGGAGCACCAACCGTGGAAGGAAATTAAAAGTAAAACTAATTAAATTAATTGAAACTATCAACCTGCCCGGTGGATACGGTAAAACGAACGAAGAGTTAAAGCCTGAGTGTTTGTGTGTGTGTGTGTGTTTTACTTCATCATAAGACACACGCACCGTGCCCATGCCTGGGTCACACACACCGAAATTGCTCCTTCCAAGCGATGATGACAAAAATGCGGCAAAACTGTCAACTTTCGAATGATGACAAATGAATCCTGAAGCAGGCTTCCTGCTTCGAGTTTTTTAAATCTTACTACCACTTTCAACCTTCTATGCGGATGCGGTGTGAAAGTGAAAAATAGTTTTCCATCAAACTCCTTCGAGAAATGGCAACCACCGCTGGTCAACGGTGGCAAGACGCAAGAAAATGGTTTTCCAAGCAAAGTTCAAACAATTCCAATTCGCCAGCTTTCTGTTTGCCGTTCTGCCGGGCTACACATCGGGGAAACTTCTGCACTACCATTTCCGGTAAAACCTTTTGCATTCCAATGGTAATGCAAATTTCATAGCCCTGTCTAGACGCCTCAACACACGAGCGCTGTGGGTACCGGGCGGTTCGTGCCGGGTTTCTTTCGGATGGAAAATTGAACGGCAAATGTTTACTCGGAAAGCAATCCCATCGGCAAAAGAAGGGACTCCCGAGACGGACGCAAACTGCAAAACGGACTGCAATCGATCGCAATCGTTTGCGAGACATTCGAAGCAATCGATGCTGGGTAGTTTAAAACAGGCTGCTGGTATGGTGGGCTTGAGCGAGAGCTTTCTTCTGATTGGTTGTACTAAGTATCCAGAGCGAGATCTGGTCTGTAGTAAGTCATCAGTAGCTGCCACGACAAGGTGATTAGTTTCTTCCAATTGGTTTGTTTTGTCGTGAGTGTGTGTGTTTGTGTGGGTGGAGGACAGATCGATCGGGCAGTGGTTTTTTTTTCTTCCGCAATTATCGGTTTCTATTCTGTTAGATTAATTCAATAGAACATTGTGTTGATTGGCTTGTGGGGAACATAAATTGTTGATGCAATTGCTTGATTATGAGGCGAATATATTAAATAAACGCGTGAAGAATGCTATGTTCACGTAGATAACTCAATGTGTTGAGCTTTCGTTGAAAATAGGGAAGAAGCAAGCAGCCCTAAAATAAGTATTAAGGTTCTAGATTGCATAACTTGAGGAGCTATGTTTCATGTGACATTCAAAAGTATGCAATTAGCATTTCAGATTATTTTGGCTTCCAAATCGTTTTATAACCAAAATTATTATACAAATTCAGTGGCTTCAAATTTTCTAGATCAAACATTTTTCTTACTATAAAATCGTAGCATAAATCCAGGCGTATTACGTGGATGTGAATCAAAACGAAAATATATCCTGCCGCAAGAATTGTACGGTTTATATTTTTTTTTTCTCCAACGAACAAAGATTTTAATGATGTCTTATTCCACACAGATAAAAGGGGAAGTATTTCGCTTCAATTACAAGAACATGAAAGACAGCTCTTGCCAGCAATCTTGAAAGGACAGATCATTAATTTCCGTTCATTTCGAATGATTTTCTTTTTCGCTGTAGACGTCATTTGCTGTTTTCTTCTGCCATTTGTACCGCTTTTGTCTTCCGGAAAGAATTTCGGTCATCCAGTCATTTGAACCCCTTAGTTTCCCCGCACGATCCCCCTGGAGATGAAGGAGAAGGAGTCCAAATATTTGCCAAAAGGATTATCATTATCTGACCGGCGGTGGGTTGTTTTCCCGGTGCTCCACCAAAGTCTCTTTCGCCCTCCCCTACAGGTGTTGAATTACAAGACTGAGCAAGAATTTGCCCTGTAAACGCGCTCTCACTTGTATTACGAAATCGGATATTGAATCATATGTCAGAAGGACACGATTGAATTCCAAAGAGCCGTGTTAAGTACAGGTTGACAAAAACCTCCTGACAGACGCACAATCGGGACGGAGTTGAGGCTACCGGTGATTAATTTTCGCTACCGGCTCCCAGCGGTGGGATGGTTTTTCCGTCCGAAGCATTCTACCGGGAACAATGAAATGTCACTCGAGAATGGAGCATAACTGGAGCGTAGAAGAAGTTCCCAGCCCGGGGAAGTGAATCATACCAGAACAATGTCCTTTACCTTGCGACAAACGCTGCAACGCTTTTTGTGTGAGTGTGTGTGCGATGTTAGGAAGCTGACTATCTTACAGTAGGTCGAACGTTGGCGTTAACGGTGATGAAAAAGCGAACGTTGCATCGGGAAATAAATTCACAGTCATTGTCTTTTATGAAAATGTCAGATATTCTGCATAGTCATTTGTAAAATATGATTGGGAAGGAGGTCCATTCAAGGCAAACGCAACTGCATTGAGTTGGTACGAAGCAAAATCCCTATCCTTCTTGAAATTGGAAAATGACTTTGAAGCTTTAGGAGTCATTCCAGTTGAAGCAGAAGTTATGTTTCAAGATGAAGATGAAACATTTGGTTTAAAATATTTGAAGCTCCATCTTAAGATTTCTACTTTTGTTATAAATTCTATGATCGTCTATGTGTATCAAATAATTTAAAATGCTTAAACATCCGGGGAACATGCAACTTTCACATTTCTTCAAACACAAACTTCCTCTACAATGTTGCTTGATATACTTCAAATATAAAATATTCACCAAAGTGCGGTAAATCTTTCACCACTGCTCTCTTGCTAGCTTTTGTCGTTCTCGACCATATTGCTTCTCAATAAGCCATTCAATAATTTACCCACCATCCCGAAAGGCCAAAACCCGGCGATCCTGGCGTACTCGGTTGGGCTTGATTGATTCCTTCAAGAATGCCCGGAAGGCTTGTTGATTGATTTCGGCCATTTTCATCGAGTGGAGCTTTCTTCACAAAGGCAACGAAAGCATTGCCGCTGCTGTTGCTGTTGCTGTTGCTGCTGCTGCTGGAGTAGGACCGAGAGCGAGAACCAACGTACGAGAAGTGATTGAAAAATGTGGTCCAATCAAGGCATAACTTATGTGTTTGCTTAACATAAAACCCCTCCGGCGCTCGGTGAGCAGATGTCCACCGAAGCGTTTGATTGGAGAAGTCCTTCCCCGTACCAGCCCTCCAAGGTTCGCCGATGGTCCCATCGCTTTTTGACTTTCACTTCCCAAAAACTGTGCTCCATAGTTGCCTGTGGTCGAAGACCGATGAAAGTGGAACAACTTTTCCCACAGCCCACAGAAATTATTTCATGCAGTAGGTTCTTTTCCTGACCGGGCTACAAGACCAACAATGAATTATTGCACGATAATCACCGTCCATCGTATGCGTCACTCAGTGCTGCTTGGTTTGAGACATTGGAACATGGGTTTTCCGAGACGGTTCTGGATATATTCGCTTCTCAAACATGGTCCCTCTTGGCTCGTGGGAAAAGCAGTCTTCTTGAGCTCTAACGTGCGTGTGGGAGGAAAACCTCTAACAATGAGCCAGACCAAATACGAAAGTCACCTGGGTATACACACTTTTCTACGTGCGAGAAGGAACAGGATACCCCGGGTTAACATCCACAGCAATCGGAGCAACTTTTGGCCAACCTGAGGATGCGTCTTACCATGGTCAACACGAGAAGCTAAGGAGAAGAAGGTTAGGTAAGCCTCTAATCGGTTGACTGACCAATGTTCGATGTACTACGTGATATACATGTAAGTTCTAACGCCTTCCCACCCTTCTGGGGGGGTGGTTTTCTCCACCTTCAAGTCTTGCCTTTGGTGGTCAAGAGCTGTTCAGAGCTTTCACCGTAAATCAAATATATTTCAAGCGTTAAAACGTCTCGCTTCTCTGAATGGGTTCTGAGAGGGTTCGGCATTAGTAAGTACCCTTGGTCCTCCTCGTGCAGCATGGCCAGATGTCTGAACCAATGTTCGGTTCTGGGGCTATGTGCGGTCGAAGGGTACACAACACGACAGCCCACCGAAAACTCGACCATGTCAATGGTGTACGGTGCAGGATACGGATGTCACTATGCCTGCCCTGTTCGTGTGTCCGGATTCTGTCAATTTGAATCACGTTTGACTAACAACTTCAATTTTCGGTCATTTACTGGTGGTAAACATTTTAAACCCAACATTCCCGAGCCCGAGAGCCTTTGTCCTGTTTCTTGAGGAAAGGATTTGGTGAGATATCGTTTCAAATCCGGGAAGGAATTCGCCCGGGAATCGTATGGGATTATGAATTCTAGGTAGGGAATGTTACCTTAGGTCTAATCTGATTTAGGGACAGTAAAGAATGTTATACTCTTTTGCGACCCAGGGTGTACAATGGTCATGATTCATTTTAAAACTTACTCTCAGGGATTTCTGCAATTGTTGGTAATCGCTTTTTAAAAAGAACTCTCAATGGAATACCGACATTATCATTACGTGTTTTAATCGTTTGTGACATGAGTCACTTTCCCAATCTGCTTTAAAATTACATTTCTATTACACTACATCTCCGAAATACCGAAAACCATTTTAAAGCTGTTGATTTGGCTAGTAACTCACAGCAAAACTAATCCTTCTGCTCGAACCGATTCACATGCCCACCTCATTTAGGGTTCATCGTATTTTAACATGCGGGCACTACCAAGGGGGAGTTTTGCCAACGGGTTAGACCGTTCCTGTACCGTTTGCTGTGATCATCCTCATACACACAACCCCGCCGTTCATTATGTCGCTCGCAACACCCCGAGGGTATCGGTTGGGACCACCTTATCCACATGGTTGAAAGTGAAAACGAAGCACATTCGTTCGTGTGCGGCAAATTGCGAACTGCAGACGCCCAGTCGCAGACATAGAATCAAACAGAACACGAGTGAAGACAAAAAAAAAACACCTCATTAGACAGACACAGCGACCAGTATGTCTGCATACATAGGGGTAATTAAGCTGACGATGATGGTTTTTCTTCCGTTTTCGGGCTGGGTGCCGTATTGCCAGCCGGGTTAAAAAAAAAAAAGAGGAGTTAAATTAAAGCCACACCCACGATCACGATTGACGTGGGTTTGGGGGAGGATCGTGGTACGGAAATGCGGCTCGCTTAAAAGTGCACACCGAGGTGATATCGATTTTTGTCCTGTCGTGTCCGTGCCCTTTTCATTTGAACTCTTTCTTTTCGCAAAGGGTGTGCAAGGGAAATCGGTTTCTCATCAGCACGGTACACAAGCCTCGGGCGGTGTGGCGAGAAAAACCAAAAAGGAACGAACCTTTTTTGCACCTTATGGCGATGTGTCCAAGGCCACACACTAACGGGTCGACACGGGTGCCACTAGTCCCATTCTTCGCGCACTTGTTTGATTATGTTTATTTTGCTGATCAGTGCGAGAACGCCCGGTGGTTTCTTGTCCTGGCATGGTGGTTGGAACAGGGGGCACGGTGCAGAACCGTGCCGGGAATGGCTGATAGGATAAAAGGATTAACGCCGCAGGCTAGTGGTACCGGGAACTTATTTATTTTCTGCTCGAGTAAGAGTGTTTTCTTACATTCTAAAGAGGGCACTGGACAAACACCAGTCGAACCGAAGTTGTGCCGTTTGCCTATGAGATTGAAGTGGATCGTATGCGGTAGGGGATGCTCGTATTGAACCTGGCTAAGTCTCTGGATAAATAATAATAGGTCCAACAGATTAGTTTCCGTAATTTCTTATCCTGTATCGATCGATGTATACGCGATATTTTTACTGTCCATGAAATGTTGGTATAGTTCTCGTTTAGAGATAAATGAATTATCAACCGTGGTAAGCCGGTTGAGTCTGAAGGTAGGCACCAAGCGAATCATTTGAGCGAATTTAGTATAAATGACTAATGACTAATGAGTATTAAGTGCAACATGATGTAGTTTGATGAAAAATCTGTACGTTAATTATTATCACAAATCTCTAGGTTTTTTAAAATATTATTCCCCAGATAAAAATAAAATCATTTCACAACATAAAATTCCAATTTTATTCGCAAATTTGTACCACACAAAGCAATTTGCGACCAAACGTTTAGCGATCTAAATCATTCAACAGGAAGCAACTGGCCACTCCCAGCTCCGGTGCAGTCGCTCGTGTGCCAAGAAAGTGGCAGCAGTGTTCTTTCTTTTACTGGGCGAGCTAAATCACACCCAAAAAAAACCACTGATGCACTCGTGCAATAAATATTGTTTTCCGACCATTTTCCCGCCCCGAACGAGCGCGGCCGGGCACATCATTGGGGGGGATCAGTACGCAAGTTACGCGATCGGAAATGGCTTTCTCGTGGTTGGTGCGGTTGGTACATCGAAAGATTTACGTCGGAATGCGCTTACCGTGCGAGCCAAGAAAAGAGACATCCCTTAGCAAAATGCCAGCCAAGCTGGTGCTGGGCTATGAAGCGCTGCCAAAAAGTGAAACGTGAACCAATCCGTACAATTATTTCACCAACGTTTGGGTGTGAGCTCCAAAAACCCCTTTATCCACGAGGAACAAACAAACAAAGGAAAATGGAATGAAGATGGGATTTTGAACGGGAAAAAAAAAAATACACTGAAGATAGTGCCAGCGATGAGTGGTGAATTATAGACTTTTCCTCTACCCTTTGCTTTGAACCTGGTTCGCTGGACAAGCTCCAACAGCTAACGAACCGAAAACGCGTTGAAAACCGTTCAGCAGCGATGGGAACATATTTTTTCCCCATTTGGCATAGATGGATGAATGGATATGAGTGTTGGAAAACAAAAGGGATGGCCGGTTTTTGGGACGGGTGGTCGGAAAACAGGAATGACCGTAGAGCGAGTATATCAACCGAGCTGAAAGTTATGAAGAGAGTTGGCGAGAGCCGGGAGCAGCAAGGGCAAGAAAAGCTTCTTAAGCTTAGTGTTTGAACAAATCTCTTTAGTTTTTTGTCTGCCCTAGAAGTCATGTCCAGCCATTTCGGTATGGTGGAATGAAGTATCGGAACAGATTGGCCGGCTCGATAAATGCATTATCGCGTGCGAACAAAACTGCAATCATTTCATTAAACACTCATCTTTCTTTATTGAATCGTGCAGTGTCTGTGTGTGTGAACTGGTGAAGTGGTTTGACGGAGAATGGGTGTAATTTTCATGGAGGAGGAGATTTGATAGCGAGAAATCTTTCGGAAACTGCTTGAATTTTCATTATTTTGAGATATTGTGATGAGTGCAATTGATTTTCAAGGAGTTCAATTAAATTAGTTCATTGATTTGATTGATGTTTTTGCTATGTTGATAATTTAGAATTGTTTAGAATTCATAAATGCCTGTTTTTAGGCAATTAAGGGGTGATATTGTAAAAAATATGTTTAAAATTGTTGACATTTAGCAGAAAAGTATCAAGAATCTAGCAAAAATATTCAATGGCAATTTAAGTGACTTCAAGCCACAATTCCCATCATTGAACGAAAAATAAAACTGTCGCATAAATCTCTAAGACTGTTACCAAAAATAATTTAACTCAAGAGCTCAATCGATCGGGCGAGTTGTGCAGTAGAGAAGATCATCATAAATTTGACTTCCTGCCCTAATCCTTCACCTTATCGTACAATCGCAGTTGTGCCACTTCTGCCCGGGAATAGAGTCATCAATTTCTCCGATTATTCTAACATCTTTCGATGCAGAACGGAGATGAATGTTTCATTATGTTTGCAGACGATTGTTTGTTCACCACTCGCCCTGTGTTTGCTGTGGATCTTCAGGTTGGTTGAATGCGTTGCCTGTGGTACTATTTTCTTTTTTTTTTTCCTTCTCGCGATTGACCAAACCGAGGCACTTTTGCTCGAGCTAGGGACGGGATTTGTAGCTGTGAAGAAACATATTTTCCGTGCCACAGTCCCTGTACCAAATCGAGGGCAAATCTAATCGAGCGTATCTGATGGATTTTTAGTGATATATAGAAAGCAAATCAAGGGAAGAATGATCGTTTCTCTCTTGTGCCAAATTATCCACCAAATGGATTCGGACCGGACTAATCCATCACGAGAATGTATATTGGAGCAGAAAAAAGAAGCAAACAGAACGAGAAAGAAAACGCCTTAGCTCTTCTTTATGGTCAACAAAGAAAATTAATAACTGGGCCAACCGGCAGGAAAAATAAACCATTCAGCAAATATTTTGACACACTTTAAGTAACTTCCAAGTACCGGGATGAGGACGCTTAGTTGACGCCTTCTAGGGTACTTTCCGGAAGTAGCTGTTGTTCGCTGTTCGGAAAACTCTCTCACCCGCTCTCCTGAAACCACAAAATTCAATCAATGCGAAAATTTGCATAACAAATCCCACTTTCAAGTCGGCATTTAGCGAACAGACAAGCAGTGTGGTCCTTCAACCAACGCTAATGGGCCAACGACGGACTTCCGCTTCCCGGGCTTCCCGGGTACCGTCCGTGTCCGGGAGGAATAAATATTTATCAGCCACTCGTTAGCCTGCCTTCCTTCCTTCCTACCGAACGGAAGATGTACGAAGAGGCATTAGATTTTACCGCCAGATTTTACAAAACCACACCGACGAGCGAATCACCCAACAATGCAAAACCACTCCGGAACGGTTTCAATCATGTTTACAAATGAAGCAATTGACTCGTTCCGTTTTGGGACCCAATCGCGCCCATAGATAATGGACCGTTAGACAACCAAAGAAACATTCCGGAGAGCAAGCTAGCAGCAGCAGCAGCAGCAGCAGCAGCAGCAGCAGTATCTGGTTGGCAACCATTTCCTTCGCGCTTACTTATTGATAACAGATTTATTGATTCACAAATCACTTGGAACGGTTACGAACGGGAGCCCTGGGAGCTGAAGGTCCTGCGAGAGGTCCGCCAGTAATTCATCATTATGCTTCATCGGCTAATCGTGCGGTTCGTTCCCTTGGGTTTGGTCGTGAATCGAGACGAGACGTTGAGGATCATAAACATCACCATCGACAAACCGTGCCCGTTCGTTAGATTCATCAGTCCGCCTGATGCTGTTACGGGGATCGGGCACCACCTCTGGAAGGTATCGTTTTCGCTCATTAATTTCTCATCGAGTAAATCTCGACCGCACCGGAATTCGATATTGATAGAACTGGGATGCTGAGTCGTCAGACGAAGACGTCTTTTCCCGCTTCCTGACTTTGCTCGCTGAGCTGTGGGCTAATAGTGAAAAATTAAGATCAATCTGTTAGTCTCGGGCTTGAAGCACGGGAGTTGTTTTCTTTTCGGTAGCACATGCTAGCTGTCTGCTGTTTGGTGGTTTGTCTACTTTTAGGCGCGAATCGTTGCGAATGAATATCAAATGCTCATTTGTATCCAAACAGCTCGGCTACAATGTTGCGATTGTAGCGATGGGCGAAACATACGCTTTCCCCTAGTGCTTGAAGCATCTCTTAATCGCGAAAAATGGCTTCCCATTATGACATTGCTAACCGTTTCAAGTACTGGTGCGTTGTATGGGGCGCGATGAAAGTGCTGAGCATGCGACGAGAAACAAGAGAAATGAACTGCAAAATAGAATCACTTTTAAAGCTGACAGTCAATGGTGTTTGGCAGGAATAAAATTACCATAACTTGCCATTAAACGCATTCGCACACACTCTGGGCGGATATTGGGCATATGGTGACATTATCATGAAAATGTACTTAAAGTTGTTTATTATTACATGAAACTGAATTGAAGCATCGTAAAAAGTGCATTAAACAAGTTTATTGTTCTGTACGATGGATTGGTGATTGTATTTGGTGAGTTTCTATTGTGGCCCTAGAAAAATACAAATATAATTTAAATAATTTGCTTATTCAACAACATTTTAAGGAATATTTTCTGTTGAAAAATAATTGTCTTGACTTGCGAATTATCATTACGAAGGAGGTTAAAGTAGTTCGTTGAATTGTGTTTGCATACTGGCAGGCGTTGTGAACCATGCACAATCATTTCAAACAACAATTTCAATCCTTTCTCCACATCTGCAATTTCCCGATTAAGGTTCTAAATCTAAAGCATTGTGTACTCGAGTTTTCAGTGCGAAAATTGCCACCACCAAAAATACCCGATGGAAGTCAAACATGTCGAAGCTACGGTTTCGCATTAAAATTGATTGCGTCTCAAAATGCCACCCCGTCATGCGTTCGCCGCTGGTATTTGCCTATTAGCGGTGCAAAAACCTCAAAACTGGCGATGAAATTGAATTAGTTTACAATCCGCATCGCTGTCAAACGGGTGTAGCACGGATGTTCGGCAGCCTTGCACCTGCCGTGCCGAAATTTGGGTGGGAGAAACATGCGCACTTACACTTCAAATACTTTCCACTGCGTGTCAGCACACGCTTCGAAATTAAGTACACACACACCGGTTACGGTTTGGCGTGAGTAGAAGGTTTCCCATTCGTGGGTTCGGGAACGTCGATGTGCGGTACTTTCACAAGCATGTTACAGGTTACAGGGAGTGCGTAAATATGCCAAGTTCGCCGGCTGTGATCCGGTACAACCCGCGTATGAATATCGGCATCGATGCGCAAACGATGGATTATCGTGCGAATGCTATACAAATAAGCAGCGGCAAACCATTGATGGAGCGTGTGTATCATTCGCGTTCGTGATACGATCCCTGCTGCAGAACCCCACCGGTAGGATCAGTAGAATTTTGCGTGAATGAAGCCACGATTTTGTGGTTCGGGAAAGGAAAAGACCTGCTCTTGACGGTGCTGTGCGAATACTGCGTGTACGCGCTAATTGATAAATCATTGGGAAAAAGATGATTTTCAGCGATCATCACATTCGAGTGCGAGTGCCTGAAGGTATGCAATCGGCATGGCAAAAGTGACGCTATAAGAAGCAATAAATCTTTTGGACGTACTGTGCGTCAGTGATTTGCCATGCATTTCATCAATCATTCCCAATATTTGGAAGGAGATTTGAGGCAGAACAAAGCTATCTTGACTCTGCTTCTCAAATTCTGCAAGTTTATGTTGATTTACCTCGTAAATTTATCTACATAAGCAGATTAGTGATATTTCCTGGGTTTGTTTTTGATTAATGTGCTGGATATAATTTGCGAACGTGTAAAAGCTTCTCACTAAAACAAGCATGTTTCAGCATCGCTTGGGATGCTGAAACATGCAACATGAAACATGGCAACAAGCCGGCTCTTGGGAGTTAAAAAGCTCAATTCATTAAAGCAAAAATAAAATGAATTGTACCAGCCGCAACAAAGTTAAAATGAATTATTTTCTATTGAAATTGCTTTCCGATGAACCTTCCGAGTAACTCTCCGATAAATAATTCATCAGCTTGTTAAGGATCGACGAATCGAGGAGTATGCTTAAACCGAAGTATGCTTAAAGCTCTTTCCCGTGCCAGCAACTACAACAAATTCATTTAATTTCTGCTTGATTGTTACCTTTTGGAAACACTCATAAATTAAGCTAGAAAAAAGGGTACCAGTTTGTAGGATGCGAAGGGCCAAAGTCAACCCCTTTTAGTACCTTCCGCATGTTTTTTGAATTCCCCTAGCAAAAGGGGTTCAGTTTTGCTTAGTATAAGAATCTATTCCTGTTTTTTTGCTGCTGTTGCATTACTTGACGAAAAGGAAATGTTTAAGATTAAATTATTCATAACTGGTGGTCCAGGTAGGGTCGTACCGAAAGCATCGCTTTTATGTTTTGCTCTCTGCTTTTCGGTGTATGAAGGTACATCTTGTTTGCCAAATTTTTCCACCAACCAGGTCCAACCGGTTCGCTTTAATGGAGAGGCGTTAAAGCTCGCTTTGTGGAAAATTTTAGACTTAACAACCGGACGGGAGAGAGGTTCTTTGTTTGCTTTCGCTTGTTGTTTTTTTTTGCTTTTTATGGTGTCGGTTTGTTGTCGGGTTTCCCATTGAACAGCATCTGTTTCCGTTTGAATAATTTCAGGCTGCGGAGGTGATGCACAAAGCTTACCACCATGGTACGGATCAACACACTCAGTAGAGGATCATAAATATTTTACATACTTCTGTTTTGTTTCTACTTCAGCAGACGAGTGGGTGTTTTTAAATGAGTTTTACCAAACGTCCGGGGCGTAGCTTGGCACACATACCTGCGAAAGAAAAATAAAAGAAAGCGTTAGAATCAAACTCACGAAAGGTCAGCTATGGTTGAAGTGTAAGTTAATGGATAGGTAAGCTAGCAGTACGGATTTTTATTTTGTTCGGTGCAATCGGTTAAGCTTTTTCAACAAGATTTTTGTGCAATCTCAGAGCTAAAGGTCCCCTGCAAGTAGCTCAAACATTTTAAATTAAAATAGTTCATTAGTATTCACGACCGACAGAGGAATTTCTCGTTAGTTAAAACACACAATAAATTTGCAACCATAATTTGCAATTATTAGGAAGATGTTTCCTGTTGACCTATTTTTCAAAACTTCATTCCAAGGATTGAAAGTTAATTCCGAATGGCAGCTTCATTTACTTTTCTAGCATTGCAAGCAATCATTGAATGTATAGCAAAGCTATTTTGTGCCAAACGACTGGGGTCATTTGAGGAGAAGTAATTTTTTCCGAGGAATTTTGGAGATTCCTTTTAAATGTTAAATGATGTTTTAACCAAATTATTTCCGCATTTCACCTAGATTTATGCAATGCGTTGCACTTAAATATAAAATTTGAGATAAATCTTTAAAAAAAAATATGTACGTGAAGCTGCATTTTATTCAATTATCTTCTAAATTATTGATCCAAAATCTGAAAATTTTGTTGCATCACTTGAGGTACGAAATCAAAAAATAAAATAAATAGCATAAATCCAGGCTTGCAGAATCAAATTACCACTCAAACGTGTCATAATGCAATAAAAATTTTGCCATGTAGCCAGCAAGTCCTTGAAATAAAAACAAAAACTTTGTAAGAATGTGATTGTCATTAGAATTGCGTTCTTGTTTAACCCTAACATCAAAGTGTTTCCTGTTTAATACACATATCTTCCTGGTTTCAACTCAATGTAAACAATTTAGCGTAGCACAGTACTCCATGCAATAAAAACACAACATTTTCAGGTAATGCCAACCACCTCCACTCACTAAATTCATGGCACCAAGCACAAAAGCAAAACCACACAAAATAGGATCAACTCAGGACCACAGTGGTAGAAACTTTCCACCGGACCCGAACCAAAACGGACGGGTGAAATTGGTCCTTCATCATGCTAGAAGCTTGCCCGGAATTCTCGCGCCCTAACTGACAAGCGATGCAGTTAGGTGTTCCACATCCCGAGTTCTTGGATTTCCTAGCGTAATACACGTCCGAACGGGCAAACGGGCAGTATCGAAAAAGTTTCCGTTTTCCAGTCGAGTGATTTTTGGATGTTTGAGTTTCCATCCGCAAGCAGGATAATCCTTCTCATGCGGTAAGTCTTTGCAAAGGTACAGCGCTTGGGGTTGGGCAAACCTGGGGGAAACCTTATGGGAGGTGTACGCTTTGTCTTTGGATGACTAGTTTTTGACGACTGACCCGGGGGGAAAACTCAACGGTGGACGACTTTGGTAACTTTCCTACTACAGAGCGTAAGTACTGTTGCATCATAAGTTGTCGAACGAAATAAGACGTCACTTTTTGGGAGAGCTGAAGTTAGAGATGTTTTACTTATCTATTTTTTGTTTCAGTTGTTGAAACTTTTCTCCCCGGATGTTGAAGGAAATGTATCAACGATGATCGGACATGATAAGCTTGGTGAACATAAATAAGAAATTCTTTTAAAAGATTCCTTGAAAAAAGTATCTCAACAGGATAAGGTCTTGCAGCACGGAAAGAAGTACAGATCGAACGAAAAACACAATCACCAAAGACGCGAGCTCCATTGCGGTCAAGACGGTGAACAACCAATCGTACCGTCGAACCGTAAAACGAGCTTTAACCACTGCACAAAAGCATTCTTTTGCAGGAAGTTCCTTATCTCGGAAGAAACCCCCAAAAATTCCACTCCAAATTGAAGTTTGTTAGCAAGCGATATAAAGGCAAACATTCCCTGGCATTCGTCTCCCAGAAGCGGAAATGAAATCCAATCACGACGAACAGACGGGGATGGTGCATATGCGCGCACCCGCTTCCGCCACCGGACGATGATGGCAAACGGTATGATTGTAGTAATTCAATTCCAATCGGAAAACAGCGAAAGTCAACCAGATTGAGGGAGAAAAAGCAGAAAGGACATAAAAATCCATAGCTGGCACATCTGGCAAAGGGTCACTACCGCTGGTTGTTAGTGGCATCACATTTTTGGACGTTTGCGTTGGGATTTTTGTGTGATAAGCTCCATCGGGATGAAGTTATTTTGCTGAGCTCGATTGATACATGGCTTCTGGTTGTTGAGAAGTAGTGCATAAGAAAGAAAATTGAGTTGATTAGGAGAGACATTTAACACAGTTCTAGCACTGTTTGTAATGGGTGAAACTGACTTTGTACTATAAAGAGCATTGTATTGAAGAGTTCTTTCTGCTTAGACTAAAGCTTTACTTTTGACATCTGATGCGGTCCTCAGGATATTCGCAGAACGAAAATCTTAATTAATCAGTCTCCGATTACCGGCCAGCATACCTATTCACACTTCGTGAGCCGAATGACAATATCCCAAAATTTGACCTCTCATCCCGGTTATCCCTTGAGGTGTTTGTGAGCGTGTATGACATCTGAAAATGAAGTTAATTTCCTTTTCGGCTTTCAGAAAAACAAGGTCAAGCTTCATCCGGGCATAACACTTCCCATGGGAAATAGATGCCTTGTCACCTGTCGGCATCTGCTGACACAATGACCTGCCACAGCCTCCAGAAAAAGCTCCATTCCGTACAGCAGAGCATGATCCGAATTCTACCCGGCAGGATAATCAAACCGCATACTCCATCCCGCACAAGAGGTCATCATTCTTTCGACTCCTGACTATTCCCCGGTGTTTCAACTCATCGTGTTCTAGTGTAGGCTTAGCGCAGCCGGGAGCATAATTCATTCGATTATTATCAACGCTCATTTTCATTTGTAATGAGTCGCGATGGCGGGATTGCATGGGTTAGGGTCGTGCTTTTCCTCGCAGAAAATCCTCGCGATGCAACACGTCAAACGAGAAACACGTCCATCCGCGGAAACAGATCCGAGCAAAGATGATTCGGAAATGAATCATTCAACGATGGACGGATGCAACGAATTCTGTCGAGTCCTGTCAGCAGCAAACGAAAAGGGGTTTTGCATCGCTTCTCTGTCTGTCATTTTCAACCTTGCTCTCGGTGGATGATGTTTATGTTAACAAGAGCGTGAATCTACTGGGCGGAAGTGTAGAGAAGAAAATAAATGCAATTGATCTGTACGCTAAGTACGTGTCCTGCTGTGTATGCAAGTGATGAGGTGTAGTTTTGCTTGCTAACCGTAAGAAACCTTTTTTTCCGCGGCGAAAGGTTCGAAGGAAGCAGAAAGGGTTGAGGTTTGGCAAGTGTTGGAGCGTGGATTGATGCATTAGACAGATCCTGATTGACTTTGTGGCGTTTGCTAGGCAGGAAAACCATTTTCAATCAACTTTAAACGAGTCTCGTGGGGAACATATCGTTCAGGGTTCAAAGTTTATTGATTTGTCTCGGGTCGATTCATATAGGAATATGAATAAATAAACTGTATTAAAATTATTACTTCTGTTTGTTTGAATGAAATGAAGTATTAGTAGAAAGTTGAAGACGAACAGGAAAAGGAAAATAATTACGCCATAGCATTATTTAGTAATTAACATAATAAATCGATAAGCTGGTACTTTTCACATATCTTTTTCACTATGCACCTATTGAAAATATTTTGTTTACATGGTTTAAAACTCAATTTTTTACAAATATCTGTGCTTTTGCGTTGTGTTTTAAGTTATGTTCGAAATAGATATGTTTTTATTCCAAATTGAATGCTGTAAATCTTAAAATTGAATTTCAAAAGATCCCTTCCAGTTCTTTCTTCAAGTTTTTAACCGATCCTTCCTTCCCTCAAGACGATTCAAAATCAATTTTAGTCTCTCACACACACATACCGACGACCCTTGATTGGTTGTCGGGCTGTAGCGAAGAGATTTGCAAATTGTCATGATGCCCTTCGTTGCATTGGAACCGCATAGCAAAGCTAAAAGGGGAAAAAAAAGACTAACGAAAGATTGGAGAAGCAAAAGGACCGAGCTTTTTTACTAAAAACTTGCAAAACAGTTCAATTCAATTCGATTTAAGTTGATTCGATTGTCAAAATGTCGTGTACGAAAGGAGCATGCAGAAAAGAAAAGAAAAACTAAGATGGAACGGTAAAACGAGATAGGGACCGTAAATCGGAATAACTTGCAGCAGAAATAGGCTTTTTCGAACTAGATTTTCATGTGCAAGTGTGGCTATGTGTGTATGTCGGTGACGGATGGGGTTGAGTGAGTTGTTCAATGCACGTGTCCTTTTTTGCACCGAATAGAAAAGCTCCATCAGCACACGCCATAACAATAATGGACAGCCCAGCATGGTGACTACCACGACTACTACTATCCGGAAAAAAAAACTTTATCGCATTGTATTATTTTTCCGTCCCAATTTCTCCTTCCGCACATGTGATCAGCGTGCGACTTTCCTCGCTTTGTACTTTCTATTTTCGTGGAAAACATACATCCCTGCCGGCAGTGGCATTGAAATATATTTAAATCTAATTTAAAACATGTAAATAAATCTTGTTTTTCCATTTTGCTCACACTCCGCACTGAGGTACAAATCGCTAAAAGCTGTCGTTCGTTTTGCTGTTGCCTTTTGGCCGTGTGCATGCACCAGAGCAGCCAAGCTTTTACGAAGCTTTGCTTACGTTGCTCTACTTCTACTAAGCGAGGTGCGCCATTTTGTTGGGCTGCTGAGTAGTGCATCTTGTTCTGGGGCAAGATTTTGCCAACCGGCAACATACATGCAATGCAATCTTGCGTCCATTTCCAATCGGAAAATACAGTCGACGTCGACTGGTTGGTAGACAATATTCGCCACCGTAGGCGGCTCGCAAGCAATAAGATGTGCAAGCAGGTTTCTACCGCCATTTTATTTGCCAACCTATTTGCCTAACTGATTGTACCGGGCATTTCTTCCGAATCGTAAGCAGTGCGTTTGCGATGGATGTGAGGTGTACGTTCGTTGGTGTCCAGAGAATGGTGTCCAGTGTGTTTTGCTGTGTTAGCACAGTAATGGTTCTAAAACTCTCACCCTCACCATTCCTCTGAGTCTGAGTTGGTGGAGAGTTTTTGTCCGGATCGGCAAGGATGGCTCCGAGAGTGCAAGAATGCAATGGTTAAAGACGTTAGAAAATATGTTTGCTTTTCTACGGTAGCATGCGGTGAATGGTCGAAGGCGTTTAACTGTCTTTTAGAGTGTGGAAGAAATTGAAGCCGGCATGCTACTAACTAGACTGTAAACATTTCCTGTTACAATATTTCCCTACAGAACCGATAGAATTACTTCAGATGGCTTCATATTAAACATATTAATTCGTCAAAGATAGGAACTTGTACTTTATCACTATTAGTTGTTGTTATTGGAATAAACAAATCTTAACGAACATTTTATTAACAAACCAATATATTCTGCTGGGGAACTGGTACCGGCAGCAGACGTAATTTGCAAGCTTCTATGGCAAAATTAGGTACAAAGTTAACGGTGTATAGGCCGTCAACCTCAGTCTTCAATAGATAAAATATATAAGCCAGGTATTGATCAATTTTGGGGACAGTATCAGAAAAATAGCAGTGTGATAAAGAGTGGAATGTCTGGCCTTGTACGAGACAGAAATTTGTAAGGACTCTCTCAATAGTCAAGAAAAGCTAAATATAATTTAAGTTTCTTAAAGTTGCTGCCCCAGATAAGAAGTTGTCATACTGCCCAGAATCAAAGAGTAACTGGAAAGAAGCGACATGTGCCTTCAATGCCATTTATGAGTTATCGTTTTAATGTATGTTTAAATACCTCTCGACAATTCTTGATGTAAAAGATCTCCTTAGCATTATTGAGAGGTCCTTGCAACTAGAGCACACTCAATGCAAACAAATTCAAATTTTTTGCACCTTCACCACACCGTCAACAGCAAATATCAATCAACGACACTCTGCAAACACCTCCGAAACTAACTGAAAATCTTTCCGCGAGTACGTTCTTCTATAATAGCAATTTCAGCTGCATCAATCTCCATTTCTTTACGCCGTCAACAATGACACCAACCGAACCGGTAAGCGGAAGATTCATCTATTATCAATTTGACGTGCAAAAATTGTCGCATCCACGCTGTATACCGTATATTATACTGCTAGATAAATGACAGCGTTTCGCTTTGCGGATGTTGGTGCCATGACCAGGATCGGGGTTGAGTGGCGCTTGGTTGAAACGAAGGTTACGACAGCTCATCTGATGCATGGATTTTTTTTTTTTTTGTGTGTTTGGGGAAGCTCCCTCCTTTCTATCTTTCTCTCTCTCTCTCTTTCTTGAATCTTACAATAGTGTGCAGTACCAATCCCAAGCCAACGAAATGACAGGTGCAAAGAACCACCACAGTCAGCAGGAACTCTGTCGTAGATTGACGATGTCGGATAGTGTCGAATAAAACGAGCGCAAAACGGAATACTTCTTCGGTGGGAAAAAGTTTACTCATATCGCCGTTCGAAGAGGCAAGCTCGTACAAAGAGTACATCTGGGAGCAAAAAGACCGTGAAGGGTTGTTTTTATCATCGGTTTTACGAAACGTACCTCAAAAACTAGCTTGCATCCACACACACACATGTATGATGTAGGTAGAACAATTGAAGTTTTAAGGATCGAAAAAAGGTGCCTTTTCCACTTCCTTGAAGCTTTCACCGCTAACAATCTTCTCGCATTCCACTGGGAGACGGGAGAAAACAACCTGCTGAGTAAACTTACTCCAACGACGACCCCTTCACAAGGAACACAGCTCCACGACATCAGGTATCCGGTAGTGGAAAGTAAAATAAAAATGTTACAATAAAAAGCACCCAATGTGCGACTAGAGTTAGTGGCATCCCCTGTTCGGTGTGTGTACAGGATGGGTTGTGTTTTAACCCACCCGGAAGTAGGAGCGGAACTTGCAGGATAGATGGGACGGGAGATTTAAAAGGCTCACCCCGGATAGAAAACTTTTTCCACCCGTTTAACCTCCGATGGTTGGCAGGTGGATGGTTGGTTATTGCCTTTGCCGCGTACACTTTGCCGAAGTGTATTTTTGTACGCTTGTTTTCTTCTATTCTTACTGCTTGTTAAACTCTCAGCATCGAAAGCGCTCGCCTTGGTGGAAGCTCAACTCTACTAGCGTGATTTTCATTCGACAAAACGGTTTTTATGACTTCATTCCCAAGCGAGCGTTAAAGCGACACAGTTGAGGCGGGGCGCAGAAAACGAAGTAAGAAAAAAAACTACAACTTCTCCAACGACCCAACATTATCGCGTAAGAGTCTTCAGCTTCCGGTAAGCCCGTTTGGTCATTGCAATGAATTTTCATGAGAAAGCAGGGCAAGCGTTAAGTAAATAAGCCATTTTTATTGAAATCTGCCCAACTTTTGCATTTATTTCTTTTTTTTCTCTCACAGCATGCCTTTCACATTGCAATAGCAATTTAGGGAAAACAGTTTGAAGGACATTAAATAATGATGCGATGAAAAATCCATTTCATACAGCAAACGGGTCAACAATATATTGAATGAAGTGGTAGAAACATTTACAAAACACTGTTGCATGTTGCTTAAGGACATTTGATGACTTGACTATGAAAACCATTTGTAAATAAGTTGAAGGAATTGTGTAAAAATATGCAATAAAATATAATTAAGTTAACAAAAACATGTACAAGGTAATAAAAGAAATTCAACTAAGAAAAATCGCCAAAATGTGACACAAAATCAAGCAAAACCAAACCACTTTGGCATTGGCACAGTCAATAAGGACAACCTCAATCAATTTTTATCGAAAACTCATCTGGTTTCCTTTGTGTCCAACTGAAGTTTCTACTCCAAACATATAGCAAAGGATTTTTAATTCCGATCTCACTGCTCTAAAAAAAAAAACCATCATAAATGAAATTTCATATTCTACTGGGCCATTTCCAGATCTTACTTTCACTCCAGGAGACAGAATTTTAATTATTCTCATATGTATGTATATAGCATCCATCTCTTTCCATCTTTGCCAAACACTTCATTTGCTTCTTTGGATGCTCCAAATGGCCACAAAAATCATCCACACAAAAATTCTTCCCACTGCCTCTAACAGTCCGGAAATGGCACTTGAAAAAAAGGAAAGCAAAATGACAAGCAAATCGAATCCCGGTCCAACACACAGCACACACCAAACGAAGAATGAAAAGTCTCCTCTTGAGGCAAACAAGCACAATCGACATTCGGCAGCACTGAAAAAAAGAGACGCTTTTTTGCTCCCAAATTGCCGCACGGAAGTGGGCAATGAATGAAATGAATGATCGAAGAACGCTTTCGGTTTTTTTTCTAGTGGAACCGGGGGCGGAAAAACTTGACCACCAGGAGGAGTCTGTGTAGGTCGAAGGAGAAGGTTAAAGAAATGAAAAGAATAGCGGCTTGTAGCACGGTAGTGGGAATTTAGCATATGGCGTGTTTGGTGCTTTCTTGGTGGCGTGGTTCCAGAATGAGATGAGAACGAACATGAAAAATTTGATACATATTTTTGGTATAGAAATAACATGGGTGATTCCGGGAATGATGTGTCACGCCAAGGCAGTTTTTTGTCTATTTATTTCATTGTTTTATTACAATTACTGTTTATTTCATGCAAGCTACGATAAATGAGCACTAAAATGCATAGTTTAAGTGGTTTAATATTTAAAATAATTTTAATTTTTGGGAATATAATTTAAAAAGCTCTGTAATACTTGTAAAAAAAATGTCCAGTGAACAATGAATATTTCCTCAACAAGAAATCTCTCTCCATCATAAAAGACTCCCCTCTGAATCGACTACTCTGCAGTTTGCCACTAAAAGACATTCAAAGTAAGTCCAACCGAAAACACTCTGACAGCTAGAGCATGCTGTTGCCGCAACGAAAGCAACGTGCAAACGGTGAACAGCACGCCATCCAACGTCGCTCTCTAATTTGGTTTCGTGTTTGCATTTTTGGTTTTGGTCTGCCACTATCCACCAGCTTTTGGAACACCATCCGGCACACGGTTCACCTTTTTCCCGAGCTCCACCGGGAACGGGGGCGAAACGCTTCGAGTTTGGGTTGGAAAATGTTATACGAGGTGGAAAGAAAATGACAATGTCATTTGTCATAAATACGGGGTAAATATAACAGACAGGGAAAAGAAAAGGCCAATGCAACGAAAAGCATCCCGGTGGACGGTTTTGTGCAGGGTTTTTTTTTTTTTTTTTTGGGGGGGAAAATGGATGATTCCATTTAAAAGATAACGATGCGCTGGTACAAAACCCGTGACCGAAAGCGAAACCGTTTTGTGTCGTCAGTTGGGATTTTTCCTTTGCACCATTTCCATTTGCTTCCCGCCTTTAGACAGACAAGGGCTACCGACACTTTTGATATGCTGAATTTTCTCCCCGAGCAGCAGCAGCAGCAGCAGCAGCATGTCGCTCCAGCGAAAGGTGGTATAAAGATAAAAAGGCAACATATTCTATCCACCGCAGCTCATCACTGTGGGCACACCATCCCGAGTGCAAATGAAAATGACCCTACGGGGACATGTAGACGTGTGTTTAATTTTCACACACCAAGCTAGTGCATGTATCCTGTCACATTGGCACTAAACTAATGACTAACAAATTTTATTATCCATCCATCTGTCCATTCGCCTTGGCTTTAATGTGGTTTTTGTGTTTTATGGGCCGGATTTGCGAACCATTTTCCAACACATTTTTCCATCCCCGCTACTTAGCACAAGCGGCTGTTAATCTGTCATCCTGCTTACGAAAGCAAAACCGCTAGGCACGGTTAAAAGAAACCCATAAACCCGATTGACACCCGCCACTTTCATATGGTTCAATGTGAATGTGAAAAAGGTAGAACAGAAAAATAGGGAATCATAAAAGACATCATAATCTGTGAAGAAAATGTGTGACTTATGGAGTCCCTCGAGTGCGGGTTTGCGAATCGTAAAGGCGTGCGAATGAAAACTGTCGGGCTGATCTGTCTCTGGTGCCCCGATGCACCGTGTCGTTCGATCAAAGTGATGGGCCCACTGTGCCGCCGACGACGACAGAGATTAACCGCGGTGGACAAGAAGTCGTTAAGATGTGCTCGGGCGAAGTGCACCGGATGCACTGACCCGAATGGGTGGTCGATGCGATTTTCATGTACCGCTTAAGTTGCTTGGGCTAAGAATAGGAAATGGGTTTTATTACCGTTTCCGGGAAATGAGTGTGTGCAATTGGAGTCGCTAGATGTATCTTTCAGTGGCTAATATTATACGCGTTTTTACTTCCTTTTTAATTACTGTTTTTATATTTTTTACTCTGGTAAAACGGCCTGGCCGTATTGTTGACTGTTTTTAATTGTTTTAAATACGGAACGATCAAATCCTTACGGTTTGGAGTTGAATCCTGTTCAACTCAAAAAACTGTCTTTTTCGAAGGGCATTTTAGTAATGTGCCAAGGCAAAACTGAGTCTAAGGTCCTTCAAAAGCAGGGATTTCGACGCATGCAGACAAGAATGTACTTTATGAAACATAAATGAAGTACATCAAAGATATATATTCTTTGCCATTTTATCGTTCAGCGTTCACGTCAAACCTGAACAGACAAGCAAATAACCATTGTATTGTTAAACTTCAAACTCAACCTTTCCTTCACACCCAACAAAAAGCGCTGGAAGCGTTTCACTTAATCTGGCACAAATTTGCACCAACGCCCCAAACAGCACGTGTACAGTTTTTAAGTCATCTCAAACCAACGCATCCCAATTGCAACGGGGTATTAAAAACCGAGAAAAAAAGAGTGTGGAATCCAACCCATCATCACCGGCCGGAAAAAACCCCGTTTTTGTGCATCGAATAACCGGAAAAGTCGGTGCAATTGAAATTGATACGGCTTAATTTGGCACGCGCTGGGCACTTCACGGTTAAAACGGGATAGTGCACAGCCACACACACACGCACGCACACACCTTGGCCATCCCACACTCTGGCGGGAAATTGAACGGGGTTTACCAGCAGTTTGTTTTAAAACTCCGTTCCGGTTCGCGCCGTACACTCGAATATGTTTTCCTGAGTTGCAGGGAGGGAGGTGATTTTTTTTCTCTCGGTCGTTTTCCCTTGATACACGACTCGTTCAATGCACCATGCATCAGTGCATGATGATGCAGTATGGTGGGCCCCCTCTTCATTCTGGGTGAAATTTCCTTTTTTTCTTCGCTTCACGGCTGTTCGAACCAAAACCGGGAATTGATTCAATTTAAACTAATCCCCGAAACGCACTTTGTTGTTAGTGATAGGATTCCAAGGATTTTTTTTATTATTCTTTCGTGACACACTCACGCTCGTGCTTTTTTTCCCTTTTCAATTTTGCAAGCGAACCAGGTTACACAGATGCACATATATCCTCCTGCTCGGTGTATCATTTTCAGCATAATCTGCGCTTCATAAAACATCGAACCAGATCCATTTCCAATCGAGTATTCTTTCCTTTTACGCTGAAGTTGGATTAGGCATGGGAAAATCGGAATCCCGATGGGAGGATGTATTGCTTCTTTGCGCTTTCGCATATCGTAACCCGTAACATGGTTGAAGGTTCTCAATTAATTTCCAGTCGCAGTGTAGCATCCTTGCAAGGGTTACCGGTTTATACTTATAAATCCTTTTTATAAGAGTGAAAAGAAGGTTAAAGGAAAAATCAATGCACCATGAAATCAATCGTGCATCTGAACACGAGCAATTGTGCTGAGTAGCTAATCTTTCTTCTTGGCCCTTTGTGCCCTTAGGAAATGGGATTTATATCTTGTCATGCATATTATACATGTATTCAGAGAAGATTCGATTATGGTAAAGGATAAGTGTTATTATAAAAGTAGGTTGCTTTAGTTTAACCTTTTTAAATGTGATAAATAAGTAAAGAATTGTAAATGGAAGGCAGAGAGCTAAAAATATTATATTTTACTGGAAGCACGAAGGATATAAAAGAATTATTAAACACAACAATTAAAAAAAACGAAAATTCGTCAATAATTGAATACAATGAACAGCAAAGGGAAGATGAAATAATAGCTTAACAATATGTATTTTTTATATACACAAAACTCATTAAAACTACAGACCATAAAATTCTAACAAAAATAACATCACAAGATAAAACAAAAGGGAGAAAATCAAAGTCGAAACGAATCGAGAAAGTCGAAGAATATAAAAAATTTGCGAAAGTTGTGGAGTAAATATAAATAAATATAAATTAATAAATTCAAAACAAAAATATTAGTAGAACAAGCGAAATACAAAACAACACGTTGAAGAAGTGATGTTTTGACATTTCAAGACTCCGAACACATTGTTGAAGCTTGGCATTCTGCTAGAAATATTAATTTGTCACGAACATTTCAATCATCCAAATATTTCTTTTGACCTCTAAAGACCGAGTTGGAAATCTATAAACAGAAGCAAACTTCCAAAACAACTTATCCACCCCTTCTCATTGGAATAATTCTGTACCATAGAAGAGACCGAGACCCTTTTTCAGCTGTTACAACGATTTGATTTGATTCCAATTTGTACCAAGACAACGAGAACGCCGTCGGGATTTTATGGTGGTTTTTTTTTTTGCTTTCCTTTCCAATATAAGAAACCCTCCAAAAGTGTGGATTTACGCCGAGAGCAACGCCATCGACGCAAAAAAAAGGGTGAGTGGTAGTTGAAATCCGTTCGAAAAAAGACGTTGCCCTTTTGAGGGCGCGTACGCACTCCGTCTGTCACAACAGATACGTTGAGGTGTGAGCTGGTGGTATAAAGCGGGCGTCGTTATTTATTAATATTTTTCACTGGAAAATCTAAATAAACTCTGCGGCGCTCTTCTGCTTTGCGCATCAATCTCATCCGGTGTAGTGTGCGTTTAATCTCAAATCGTGTCGTGTGCTTGTTAACCCAACGAAAAGGAAGAGGATGAAAAAAAACTCGAAGAAAATTTAATTTGATTGTCATCTCATCGCCGAAGTTCCAAGTATTTGGTGTCAAACCCTCCAGCTGAAGGCAGACGGCGTTTCTTTTAACGAATGGAAAATTTGTCAGACCAAAAAACAGTAAAGTCTGTCGCGGGTTATAACCAGGCGTCAATGAGGGAAGGTCGTCAACACTTTTAAACTTTGATTGAAACCATATGAAACCGAACCATTCGAACCGCGTTTGAAAAGGTACGTTTGGCAATACTTTTTTAATTTTCCAATCGCTTCAAACATTCGAAAAGTAGGGTTTCCGCGTTTTGGAGCAGCCTTTTTCAATCTGCTTCATTCAAAATCCATTTATGGGTCTCCAAGCAAACCTTAGTTGAACGTAAGACTGCATTAAAACGGACGGCCCTTACCTAGAGGGCAACGCGTTAAAAAATCACTCATCCGAAAATAGGTTTAATGCACTGGATTTGAATAAATTAACCCTTCACAGGGATGGGACGGCAAGTAATTCACGGGCAAAAACTTCCTAGCATCGTCGTCACCATCGTACTCTGGCCAAAAATCACCCAAGAAGAGCGGTGGGATTTTCGCATCCTTTCCAGCCATCCACCACAGCGTAAGGAACACAGATTTTCTTCGAAAAAGGTTGCTCCGCATGGAAGTAAAGGGTAGCGATCCAGGGAGAATCTTCAAGTCCCAAATTGACCCGATAATTGGCTTTCTTTGTCAACTTGCTTATAGCTAAGTAGCCGGGAAGGATGGAGTAAAGACCCAGGGCCTGGGTTTACCTACAAAAGTGTGGTAACGAAACGAACCGAAACTTTTCATCCATTTTTCCCAAAATGGAAAACTTTACTCTGGCGGTGGAAAAGGAACCGGCGAGCTTAAGACGCTCGCCGTGGTACGGCGAGTATGTTTTGGTAAGATTTTAAATGTTTAAATATCAGAAACTTAGGAAATACCAGGTGGTTCTATTCTTAAGCCTTCCAGGACGAAATATCCTGGTCTTCCGAGGAATAAGGCCCGGTTAACCGCAAGCTCCCGAGAGAGCTGAGGAGTATTTCGTTGTGGTTTGTTTCTAGGTGAGTGTGTTTCTTATAAAATTGCAAAATTACTACACCTTTGCTCAAATAACGTTAGCACCATGGGACCATTGGTGATGGGATGTATTATGAAGGATAAATAAAGGTATCGGAGGTATCTTCTTCATGATGGTCCATTAAATCCACTGGAAAAGGGTGTTGTTTCCTTTTCCTCGAACTTTAAGGAATGCCAGTTATGCTGATAATTTGCTTATCCCAACTGTGTTTGTGTGTGGTTTCATTACAAATGATGCATAGAAAAAGGTTCGAGATAAGATTTGAATTTCCCCGAGGCACTATTAGTTACACCGCTTGTTCAAGTAACTTAAACTTGAGGATTTCCTTGTAGAAAGCAGATGTATTTTGAACTTTAAAAACAATCTCCTGAAATAAAATGCTGCTAATTGATATTTTCTTGTGTTCCATACGATTGAAAAACAGCAATGAAAATCTCATAAAATTGTTTTGACTGTACTTTGCTGATATCAAGTGATAAAATGACCAAACAATACCAACCAATCCGCCACATTTTTGTGCAAGAAACCCTTTTGTGAATATAAAACCTCCCGATCCGAGGAAAACATCCAACGGAAGTCCTCCTAAACCATCCCGCAAACCCATTGTAATCACCCGTCAAGCTACTGGCGGCCAACATCGTTGGGTTTATGGGATGTGATGTTGTTCCTGACGCGCGCTTTTATGTCCGGATGCGTAAATACTGGCACCTTGTTTTACAATGGGAATGGGGATTTTTCTTTCGTTTTCGCCACGCTTTGAGTGAATTGAAATACATCCCCCCTCAACGAAAACCAGCATGCGTAAGCAACACTACAAAATGTCCTCCTGTTTTTTGCGTAGGAAAGAATCCACATTCACTAAGCTTAAGTTACGCAACAACAACGAAAAATCTTTCTCCCAAAAAACGCACCAAAGGAAAAGGTTTTACACCCGGGAAGGCTACCGCATGGATCGCGTCACACAACCGCCACAGCACAGGTATATGAGATATAGCGCCGCTCACACCTTTTTTTTACCAGCAACAGTCGAACGATAAATAGCGCAGCCACAGTTTTCCGCACAAAGAACACTCACATCATTTATTTTATATGCTCGAAAGCATTATGTTTATGATTTTCTTTCGACCATTTGTTTTCCGGGTTTCAGGCGGGCTTCTTTTTTTTTTTGTAGCACCGTATCCACATGCCGACGGATTGCTTTCGGGTGAGTAAGGAATTCGGGAGGTAGGGATATGCCACTAACACGTCGTTAGAACGGTTTGCCGGGTTCGTTTCGCTGTTTTTTTTTTTTGTTTCTCCGGTACAAATATCAAAGAGTTTGTTTGTACGGTAAACAGGCTCTTAAGTGAGTGACGCCTTTTGTGACAGGAAGCTGATGATGATGGTCCTGCTGGTAAATCCCTGTGTTTTTAACAGGAAGGGTAAAATAAGTACTTCTTTTTTGTTGTTTCGTTAGGATTTTCACCATCGATTCGCCGTGTGGGTGGTGGGATGGAAGGTTGTTGAATAGGTGAGTTTGTGTGTGGAGAGGTGACGAAACAAGATTGTGCTGGTGAGTTTTATGGATGGATTTGATGGACAACAATGAGGTAAATAGTAGCGGCCAGCATTAGTACAATGTAAGTGGTTGATAACGAGTCTTTACCAGCGTAACAAAACGTCCCATCAGGAGAATCAATTCAGAGAATTGGACAAAAAAATTGAAGAAAGTGCAAGTTTGTAAGCTTGGTAAAATGAGGTAATTATAGTTTTGATAGTTTGATGACCCTATAGTAATCATCAAAAAGAGAATACATTTTGAATAACACTTAAAATTGCATACAAATTCATACAAAAATATGTATACTCCTGAAAAAGATTCTTTAAATTATTATTTCAAAAGGCCGATGATAGCGGCTAAAGGTGATAGAGGCGCTGGTCTTCACACGAGTGAAAACCAGATGAGTCTTCAAATGTATTCTTTTGGACGGTTGTTTAATTGTGTTTACTTGTATGTAGTCTTTAGTCGAATAAATAAAATTTCTGGATAAAGATGCGAGTCATTGCTTAAAAAGTCGTAGACCTTAATTTTATTTGCATTTTTAGTAATGTTAAACTCCTCAAACTTGATGCTAATCAAACCAAATAAAAATTGAACAATTTTTTTAAAAAGTTTATGGGAAACATTCAAAATCTTCATACATTTTTATTGTTTCCTGTATTCAAAAAAATGTGGGAATTGGACAATAAATATTTTATTCATTTAGTTTTTATAATTTTAATCAAATTTATTTAATATTTTTATAATTTTTATTTATAGAATAAACGCATCATGATCAACTCCATTACAGGAGCGACCTAGTCCTCAAGGATTTCTACCAACAGATACATCCAGATTTCACTTTATGTATTTTTTTGTGTCGGTTAAGGTCATTTTCATCATCTATGGCAAGCGATTTTTTCACACCACCTGTAAATCTTTACCACAAGCAACTAAAAAAGCCGGAAAAAGGATTTGTAAAATGAAAGCAGACGAAGTAGCAAAAAAAAAAAAAAACCTGCACCGCAAAGCGATAAAACAGCAAGCCTAACGAGCTGACAATTGAGAATCGAAAAACGTGCCCCGATCGAATACACCGGAGAGTACATAGCTGCTACCAAATGAAGGCAGTACCGCAACCAGCTCTGGTAGGCAGCCGCCCGTGTGGATTGGAAAATTTATTTCCCCACAAAACGAGCCAGGCGCGGATGGTGTCTGCTAAATGGAATTTGAAGGCAAAAAAAGTGCAGTAAAAGCCCAGTTATGGCACACACAAAAAAGCCGAAAAAAATGAACCTTGCAGGCACGTTTGGTTTTGTGCAATTGCTAACCATCACTACCATAACCACCGATAAGCCTTTCGTGTGAACCGCCCTTTTCAAATCAACGATTTTATGTGTTTTCACCGTGCAAAGCTGACCAACATTTACGTAATTTTCTTTCGCTCATGAATTACCGCTCCGTTTCGCAACCAGAACCGCGGAAAAGAAGGAAAAAAAATCGTACACTAGAAAGGTGAAAAGGTTCGATCCGTATGATGGCAAGATAGCGATCATATTTCATCCGGCAAGCAAATGTATGGCGAACTGCATACCTTCCAGGCGCACTGTTGCGCTATCGATCGTTCGCCGTAAAGTGCGTACGCTCGAAAAACCAATCACCGAATCCGCGGATTCTGCCTGCGAATTCCATCATAAAAGCGGAACGGCTTCTATTGATCACCTTCGCGCGGGTTTCGTTCCGAAATGACCCGGTGCGGTGAGGTAGAGTCTGAAATCCAATAACAATCGAGAGCTCTATCCACACGCACACACTACACCGGGGAAATTCTCTAAACGTCGACCATTTCGGTGTATCCGTTGTGATGAATGAAATTATATTGCATCGAGAGCAATCGAACCGTACTACCATATGGCAGGATGGGGCAAAGAATGAAAAATGACTGCAAACGACTCTTCATCGACAGCGGCTGTTGCGTTTGACGGTACGTACGTATGTACTCCGCGTACTCCCGCAGCACATCGAGCGGTGATGGAAATCGGGGGTGGCTCTAAAATCTCGCACAAAGTATAATGAGAATTTTGAACAATAATAGCGTAACTTCTCCACCTTCTGGAACATAAACTCGTGCAGTGGTGCCGCGTGGGAAGCAATTTTAATTAGCCCCGAGCGTTGCAGATGTGAAGTGATGTGACATTTGGTGTGTCTGTTTATCTGGTTCCGCGAGGGCTTTTGGTGAGTGAGCTTCCCCCCAAATAGGATGCTGTGTTTTGGGGTGGCGATTTAGAAAGATTTCCACGGTAAGTGGAGTTTGCCATCATTGCCAGAAGTAAAATAAACAAGCTGGAGATAATGGGGCAAGCGTTTATTCTAATAACAGCAGTGTGTGCATATTGCAAATGTCAGCATAAATCTGATCCCTTGATCTCTGGATTAGCGTCTGCAGTCAGCTATTTCAAGCATAAATTTGCAATAAATAAATAAAAGAGCTGGTTATATTATCAGCAAAACAAATTATTCGTTGGATTAATTTAAATTCACATAAATATTATGTGTGGAAAGAAAAGAGTTTTCATACATAAATCATACTTCCCAGAGAAATGAAAAATCAATCATTCACGTGGCAAGCATCCAATCGACATCCATTTCGAAATCAACAGTCAAATAATTTCTTTTCCGGTTCAAGGCAATTAAAAACCTTCTCCCAAGCCAGTAATGTAAATCCTTTCCTCCGCAATATATCATTTACTCGTAGTAGAAGTTGCATACCATTTGCTCAATTCCGGCTCAATTTGCATCCTATTTGATTCGGTACAATATTAATAAGCCATCAGTGTATTCCTCACATTCGTATCGATGAAACTGAAGCAAGTTAAGAGAACGCATTAATTCCAGTACATCCAGTTAAAGCTACCCCTATCGGTACTGATCCACTCGCATGAACCGAGGGCCGAGAAATCAATTATTTAATCCAGCTCCACACCATGCTGAAGTTCATTTCCGGGATCATTCTCCCGCGACTGTTGATGACAAGCTCCACTTTCGCTCTAGGAAATAAAATATAACAAATTAAAACACACCGAATGGGTAAAATCGAAAGTGTTACCGAACGGTGGCATTGATTGGTGATTTTAACCCTCTTTTTCGTTCGAACCAAGGCTTTGAGCATTGTCCACTCGATTACAACACCTAAATCGTTTTCCGCGCGAATCCCGCTTGATTGAAATGTAAATTCGTGAACACAGAATCAACCCGGGCATGTATTCTATCCCTGTCCTGGTGTATCGGTGTGTTAATCGATACCTAATTTGGTATCGAGACACACACACACACCTACTTTCCACATTCCTCCCTTTTAGTTTCGTCCTCTGCTCACGCTAGGACTCGCATTGAAGGGATTTTCTTCTGTTCGCCGAAATAAACCCAAACGGGGGCCCATTTTCATCTACCGTGAGGGCTACTGGTTTTCGGAGGTTCTAGATGCTATTGCTATATCTATCCGATCCGAGAGTAATGTGCTGCGCGTGTCAGCTTCGCAAATGAAAGCCGGACGCACCGGAGCTGTCGCTTCCGTGAGGTCTGCAGCGAACAGTCAAACTTCCGGGGTGGGTGCGCGCAATAAATTTTACGCAACACACGTGCTGTTTCCGCGTGCACCGGTGGCGTTTTTCCTCACATCGTTTCCCAACAATCGTCCGGCAGATGCACAGAAACGGCCGGCAGAAACATGAATCGATCCTTCCGTGTGTGTGAGAGAGAGCGCGCGCGCGCGTCCCCGAATGTATGCAACACGCACAGCCACATGTGCCGGTTGAATTTTCGCAATCTAAAAACAAACGGACCAAATACATGTTAATGATAAACAAACAAGCTACCCCTCCAAACACACCCACAGCATCCCTTCGTACATAATGGGGAGTCGCGTGTGCTCGTGTAGTACTAGCGTGTCTCAAAAATCGTGCGGAAGAGATCAGGATGTACACACACACACACACACGAACGTGCACTCTAGTACGCAGTGTACGTTTGTACCCAGAAGCTTGAATGTGGGAGCGTTTGGGCGCGGACGCTACAACACATTTAACATTTATATCAGCTCCAATTTTTGGATGATGTTTTCGGTAGGTGGCATGTAGGATAGGATGTTCTTGCTTTAACCGGTCGAGATAGAGCTGCCCCGGACTGTGAACGTGTTGTTGGTTAAGTCCCAAAAATCCGCACTCGACCGGTGTTGGCAACGGAAAAGGTATTATTTGGTGTGGATGGGTTTGCTGAGCCACGGCCAAACCTGGCAGCATGTACTTGGGTTTAAAATTTGTCCGACGTGCTGATGCACGTGTTTGTGCAGGAATTATCAGTGCACACGTCAGACACGTCAGGTTGATAAAAGCTGAGCCCGGCAAATACTATGGTTCGTAAGTAATTAAAAGTTACGACACGAGTGCTTATTTCAAACGGGTAGAAAGTTTAATTTGATTGTGTTTTGATTTTAAGTAGAGTCGTTGAAATTGGGTCGGCTAAACTAAACCTCTTGTATGTGATGTCATAATTTAGATGGATGGCCCATCAGCTGAAATAATCTTGTGGAGCAGAAGACTACATTTTGGCTTCTCAATGTTAATGACCCTCTTTCCGATACAGCTTTCAATAAAGTTAACAAGATGACGGAGTTATTATCAACACAAATGGACATATCAAGAACCATTTCACAAGCAAAACACAAACATCGTTCCCTCAAGAGCTCCAACTGCTGCTTCCCAAACGTGACCCCCATAACGGGAGACCATGTTTCTTCAGTTGGTTGACCATAAATTTGAAATCCCCTTCTTGGCAGTATAGAGATTATTTACGGCTATTTTTGCTTCGACTTCTCGTGCAACTTTCCAAATGTTTCACTAGTCCGACTGGACTTGATTAAGAGCTGCATTCGCCAAGCGTCCGTGTTCTTACCTGTAAATAGACGGAGAGAGAGAAAAAAGAACCTAGGATTAGTGGACAATTTTTGGAAGAATTTAAGGACACAAAATGAACGGGCTACCACCAAAAATGGGTTATTTTTCAATCGTTAATCCCAACACTAACGATTAATGACACGGAAAAGGGCAGGACAGGAAAACTAATACTCGCAAGAAAAACATTTCCTTTTCCGACGACTCGACTCGAGAGAACCTACAAAACGGGACGCATTCCTACGCACTCCGGCTGGCTGCGTATGTCGTTTTGGTTTATTTTCTTAATCACACGGCACCGTCAAGAGTTCTTCTGTCACAAGAAAAATGGCGTTATAGCTCTCTCGATCGCACCCTTTCACTCTCGATCTTTTGCATTTCAATCTTGCGACAGCAATTAATCTTCGATGCATCCATTCATCATCCAGTAAATCGAGTTAACGACTGCGGAATGCAGCAGCGACTTGCAGTTGCACTCCGGAGAGGCTGGAATTCTTTTCATAATTTCGGAAGTCATTAGTCGTCGGTGGTGTCACTTCTTTTACAACCTTACTTCTCCATGCCCGGCCAGTCAGTTGCAAGAGCAACATTTATAACAATATAACAGGGCTAGTACACTAGAGGGTTGCAATAAATAAACAATTCAATAAATGGTAATACTTGGATTTGGTGACTTGATTTTTGAACCTTGGGGCAGCGGCACGGAAGGAACCAAGGGCTCGTTCAACCCTATCGCTCTAACTTCCTCGTTTGGAATGGATGAATTGGTGTTGGGAAACCATTTTTCATCGAAGCCAAACACAAACACGATCCGCCATTTGTGTTGATGGGGTGTTTTTGGTGTGCAAACTCGGGAACTCTGACAAAAAGCAAGGGGGAAAAAACAGGAGTCCGCAAACACGACTAGGTCACAGTCGATAATGGGCTATAAATCTGAGATATTGAAGGTATTGCAGCAAACGATCGCAAAGAGGGCTGGCCGGAGAGAATGGGGTTCGATAAAAATCCATTTTTCATCTGAAAAAGACTTCTTCGCTAGACAATGGATCGATGCGGGAGATGCTGTTGCCTTTTTATTTGCTATAGTAGCGTAAAAATTCAATGGACCGAGCAGAGTTGGTGCGCTTTTGGGGTGAGTCTTAGTTTTAGCGTGCAAAAATTTGACTCTAAAAGATGGATCACAAATTATTCTAGTGCAAGAGTTCTTTTTGATATATTCAGAGCCTTTTTATGAAACTCTTTGCTATACTTTCACATGAATCCAACCAAAGCTCTGATTGTTGCAAACACATTTAAGATTCTATGTTCTCTTGCTTTAACGAGTTGCACATTAAGACGGCTTATGTCATCAAGCATTTGAAATTGTCTTTCATCTTGGCCTCTAATGAGAAGCAGAACACAATAATCCCTCCAGGCAACGCACAACCAAACACGTACACACACATGTGCCATTAGCCATTTGGCAGGTGAAATGAAGCCAGTACAACCCAATCAACCCTCATTAGAAGATCAGGAGAAAACAAAAATACACCTATCCTTGTACTCCAAGGAACAAAGGAAGAAATCAATCTGATTAAGTCCGCTTTACGTATAACACACGTGTAGCAGGATCTAAATTTGAATGAGTTTTCGCATCGAGAGCACAGGTTCACTTGCTTCTTAATAAGTGAGTACGACGTACGCCCGGTTGCCAGTCAACAAATCAACCAGATCGAAGAAAATTCCATCAAATCATCATCCAAAATCGAAGACTTTGTCATTCGTTTGCAGTTACTAACGGGGTTGGCTTTTTGATTTGATTAGAAAAGAGTACGATACAAAACCTACGCAAAACAAAGATCTTCTCGCGTGTGAGCTCAGGCGCCCCAGAAAGAAAGAAACGTCTTGTTGCTTCTTTGGCCGTAAGTGTAATAAAAATCGAAGGGTGATGTGAGCACAAATCCTGTACCGTAAATAATAGCATCACTCGGTAGCAGTTAAATCAATGCAAGCATCGTTCGATGTCTTTGCTGACGATCCTAACGACATTACAAATCCCTTTTTCGGTTCTTTTTTGGAACATTTTTCACGAGAACCGAAGAAGGGCTCGGTCTTTGTCGTATCTATCAGCTACACGCACACAACTGATGTGAGCAAATGTTGCGAATATTCGTCTTTTCGGCACTAAGGACACAACAGCCATGTCACCCAGGCATGCATCTTCCCTGCTCTGTTCCCATCTACGGCGCAATGCCACCACGTACTACACGAATATCAATTTGTGTTATAAATATTAATTTTTCAATTTTCCTACACAATCAGAATTCATATCCAACGAGCCCCATCTTTCCCGTTCTTTTTCTTTGCGCCTCATCCTACTTTGCTGGCACGATTTGCGTTCACGTTATTTCGTTATGCAGCCCACTGAATATTGCCGAACCGGAAGGGAGATTCGTCTCAAACGCAATTTGGCTCGTTTTCGCTGGTTCCGGGGTAGTGAGCAAAGTAGCAACAGCACAGAGAAAAATAAGTCAAAAGTGCCGAAAAATATTTGCAGCTCGTTTCGCTCTTGGACCCCGTTCGTTGCTACTGCCGATGTACGTTGGTTTCCTCCGTGTGTTCGTAGATAATCCAATTTACATTTCCTTTTTGTCGGCTTCTAGCAACTTGACTGTACAACAACCACCAGTGTACTTAGCCGAAGCCCCCTTTCGAGTATGGATGGAGAAATTCTCAACCTCAACTTTGGCTTCGTACCGATTTACCCGGGAAAACCGGCTGAAAAACCGAAGAGTTGTTGGAGTACCGAGTATCAAAAATTCCCTTTAATGTTGAATTTGGCAAGTCTTTCCTCTGGCAAGTGAGGGCTGAATTCGATATGTGATCGTTGCGCACAGGTGTCTCCGATTCACAGCTAATATTTCCTTATTTTTTTCACGAGAAGAATGGGAGTTTGTATGGGAGGGAAATGATTCGGAGTTTGAATGGATGATGTTTGTACACGATAACGAGCTTGAAAGATTGGCAACAGTTGAAAGATGATCGTTTGGTTTAGAAGAATTGCTTTTAATATAAAGATATATTTTCAGAGTTTTCCTGTAAATGAGTAATAAAAGGAAAAAAAAGAAAAGCGAATTCTCCTCTAAGGTCAAATAAAAAGTAAAAAGAGTAAAATTCAAGAAATCAATTCGACACAGAAAACTAAAGCCCAAATCATTCCAGAGACATATCATTTCGACAAATGATTACCATTGCTACACACCCTTATCGCTTGCAGCCTACGCGTCTCGGGGAAAATCGACCCTCTAGTCACTCTAGTCTAGGGAAAAGATCAAAGCGATCGAAATGCCAACACCGATTCACGCGCTTCAATCGAAAATGCAACACAGGTTCCAAGGCAAATCCTTCGAGGTTTGCTGCTGGGTTTTGGAAAACACCGAACCATAATTGGCTGAGCGATAGCCTGACAGCAGTCGATCCCCTTTGAAAACTCCGGAAGCAAAGTATCGTGTGTGTGTGTCCATGTGTGGTCTGAGTCATAAACTGCAAAAGAACGAGGGTGCGTTATCAGTCCATCCTCCCTAGTTCACTTTCACTGCTAATAGAAAAATGACCAAAACGAGTGACAGAATTTAAAAAGGAAAATAGAAACGATTCGAGAAAGGGTGACTTCAGTTGGTGATTTAATGATTTGTGTTTGTACTGTGTGACGGTGTGCAGAAACTGCATTGCAGTGACAAGAATCCCGCCGGGCAGGACTGCCATTAAATTTTCACCATCAGTTAGGCTCTGATGGTCTTAAAATCGAACCGACCCTAACGCTTCACCGCACTGGCAAGATGTACGCTTGTACATCTTCCGCCCAATCACGAGGTCCAGAAGATGGAGGGAGATCTCACTTTAATGGATTTTCCGTAGCCAAAATTTGTGCGATAAGCAGGACAACTCACAGCGAGGGTTCAGAAATGCACCCCTAAGTTCGAGCAAACTGGGAACAGTTTCATTTGTCGCTTGGCTTACTGGATTCGAGGCCTCGGGGCGCCGTGGGTGAAAGATATCCGAACCGTAATTAATTTATTATCATTGCCGCTCGACTGAATTTTCTGTCGGAATAGTCCCATTCGGGTCTGCCGGACGACTGGTCCCTCGATTTCGCCTGCAGTGCTGACCACAGCAGGAAGCAAAAATAAAGTCGTCACTATGTTGAAGTAACTATTTTTCGGTTTGTATCCTCCAAGAAAAAGGAAAAGTGTTTCATTTTCTTCTTATACACCAAACCGACCAGAATTCCGTAACCCTCCTTGTTAATTATTTAACCACCATCGACTGTCCACATTTGTCCTGCGGTGCCTTATCGTTAAGCTCTAGTATGCACGCTTTGCTCACCATTTTCCACCCGTGCTGTGCACGGTGGCTTTGCGTGATGCGATCGAATCAAAATCGATTTGTTCCGTATTAAATACGGTCCATCATCACCCCACACCAATCTTATCGGCTGCCAATGAAGCGCAATCGCCGGTGTAGCAAATGAGCTGTCGCCTTTTCTTTTGTAACTTCTCCCCCGAAGACACAAGACAATTCGTGGCCGTGTTTTGCACCGTATAAAAGCAACGCTTCTCGTCTGCTGCTTTGTTGCCAGTTGCCTCGTTTTTGTTGCCGATTCTTTAATTAAGTTTTATTCTTTTCGCGCACAGATGATAGCGCAGCATTCGGTTTGGTAATGACAGCGCGTTCATGCCCGGGATGTACGGGAGATAAACGGCACGCTGGAATTGTGGTGCGTGTTAATGTGCTGTAGTAAATCATAATTGATTTTGCCATAATCTGGCACGACACATCGGGGTTTTCGGGCATCGATGTATTGGGAGGTTTTACGGCGACACCAAAGACACCGTGTAAAGGCGAAAAGCAATTATACGAATGTTATAAGCGTTAGTGTGATGTGTTGAAGATAGTGTTTCAATTTCGAGGGGTTTCGCTTAATGGTTGTGACAGATGAGCGTGGGATCAGGATTTTATTTAAAATCATTATATGTAAGTTAATAGCAAGTTTATCAAACCAAGAAGTCCCCTAGGATGTGGAATCCTCCATCCCAGAATCAACACTTTATATTTTAGTCATTATTCATTAGTCTGGATTAGTAAAAAAAAAAATACTTCCCAAAATTTTACTTCGTGGGAAAAAGAAGATGTAAAACATTATGATACTTCAATGCTCTCTCAATCAATTTTAAATCATCATTTCATTTTCTTCCATGAAACTAAGTTGAAGATAACCTTAAAAAGATCTATAATCCCCACCAAATAGAGTAATTAACGCCTATTAGTATCCAATTAAAAGTGTCTTAGTTTTTTAGTAGACGTTTGCTCTCTTTTTTGATTTTCTTGTAAATTGTTTTATAAGGTCACATCTCAGTCAGTCAGTCTTTCGCATAAAGCAATTGATTTTTGATAAATATTGCATACTTTCAGGCTCTTTCATTCTTTGCTTTTCCTCCCAATGAACAATCAAAACAAAAAATTAAAAACATTCTTGCTTCAATCTCCATTTATAATTCGTTCGTAGAACAGATGTTCCTATCCAAGTGCACAGCACTCCAATCACAACCGCAGTCAACGGCAATCTTTGTACAATGTGCAAATTTAGTCTCACCCACGGCAAGATACTATTTATAAAATGCTACCGCTAAAAGACAGGCGGCATTTCAATGGTTTTCGCCGAAAAGCGCGCGGTCCACGGTCTTCACCGAACTGCCACACTGGTGAGAAATGATAGGCGATTCATATTGTGGACGCCATCCGTCTGGTAAGGTGACGAACCTCAGCGTTTCTCAGGGTTTCCTTTCAGACAGACCAGCTTTCGTGGAAAATTTCGCGCACACTTCCATTCATCTTCTCGCACACGGATGCAGCGAAAGGGCATCGCTAAAATTAGCCTTTGCACCGCGTGTCAAGGAGTCGGTGTTGCATACCCGCAAACACCCCTTTGACTTGGCTGGAAAATTGCTGCGTTTGTTCGGCAGATAACGCGCAAACGCCTGGTGAACAAGAAAAATGACTTGCTTAACCAGCTCGGCGAAGGAAAAGAGGTAAAAAGCAGGCGAACACGCTCGACGAGCAGAAGAAACCAACCACACAAACGTTCATACCTTCTTGGCAGCTATTTATGCGCCTCCATAACTCTCTTTTTCGCCATGCCCCGTGTCGAGTCGCGGTGGTTGTGTCATTTATTGCAACTGCGCAGGCCACGGGGGCGGGACAGGTCGAGAGTGTCATCGGAACATGCAATTCCGATGCGCTGAAATCCACTTGAGCGCCTGCCTGCCAACAGACAAAAGCCAAACAGCAGTGCGCAGTGCGGTGGGGGCAACCGTGGGGGATCAAACCTGCTTCACTCTGACGTGCTTACACATTAGATGAACATGACACAATCCGCGGTGGGGTGAATGGTGAAGGTTTGAACCAAGGCAAGAGGTATCCAGCATCCGGTCTTCTTGCTTCCGGTGGATGCTCCATTTCCGGGTCAGAGTGTTCTTTACTGTTCTGGTTTTATTTTTCTATAACCAAGCCCTGTCCAATGCATTCGCTTGAACGCTTCAACTGATCCGAAGTGACACACTGGATGTGAGTTTGTATGTGTGTCTGGGGGGAGTATAGGGTTTAGTGCATGCAGTGAATAAATATGAAAAGTGAGTGTGCCTTTTGAGCGGATGTTCGCAAACCCCCGTGTGTGTTATGCTGGGTTGTTTCCTTTGCGAAGAATGCCCGCTATGTCCTGTTGATTTGCCTTAACGCTTCCGCCCTCCAGTGATGAGTGGGATGGGGCGAAAATCAAGTACTTGTCGATGGGAGATCCTCTTGCAAAATAGCTGTTTAGCGTAGCTGGCTGGTGCATTTGCTTTTTTGTTCCGTGAAAGAATGCGCTCACTGCTCTGTACAGGATTTTCTTTATACCAGGGTCTACTAGAGAACAAGGAGCTTGAAATTCATTTAATAAGAAAAATGTTTACACCGATGGTTCATCGAAATATTGTTAAATGTTGTGTCATAATTTTCTTATGTTCAAAATAGACGTTAATCGTCGTTATGTAAAGAATCTATATTAAACATAAGAAAGATCATAAATCATTCAACACAGATTTAATTTTAAAACTATTCAAACATTCATCCCAAATATTGAAAATGTGACTAAAAGTTTCACTCACGGCGCAGATACGACGTTAAATATTTATGACATTTATAGCCACCATAGCCACGGGTTGCGTCCCTCCCACTGTCGCATACCCAATGAAGACAAGACATTACGTTAGGTGATGGCTTTACAGTTCGCTTTACGTGACAACTTATTCATTAACATCCCACATCCCGAATGGTTGGTCAAACCATAAAATCATCGCTGCAAGATGCACCCGAGAACAGTCGGCCGGTGGAAAGTATAATTTGATGTGACATTATGGTTATTTTCGCTCCCTTTTAGCCACTCCACTGGCTCTGCTCCACGCTTTATCCTTCACCACCGTTCGTGCCATATTTCTCCTGCCCGTATTCACCTGTTTCACGCGCTTCGAAAACCACGGTTCAGCTTAAAACGCTGGCGCTCATAAAAATGTTAATTTAAAAACATAATATGATTTCCCATTATGCTGTCGCACACATAAGGTCGCGCTCTTCACCTGCTGAACCTTATGCTGGGATAGATGAAAACAACAACATTTTTAAGGGGTTTTTTTTTTATTATTTAGGGACGAAGCAAAATTGAGAAACCGAATCGAAAACGTATCGGATTATGTTCCCTTGCGGTATTTCTTGCTTTGTTTACCAATTGAGGGTTGGTGAGTTTTGTTTAGCATAAAGTGTGCATGCGAATCGCTTTGTAAAAGCCATGTTTTGTGTGGTAAACCTTCACCGCACAACAATGCTTGAGACGCATTTTACAAAACGCACGATTTCGGTATTAATCTCATTAGAGCGTTCGTTAGTGCTGATTGTACTTAGGAAGGAACTGTCTGCCGGTAAGCTGATTTAGTTGAGCTCATGCGAGGTTGTTGTGTGGTGCAGCAGATTGCACAAAGATTAAGAAGGGTGGGCGCGCCCGTGCGTTGTTTTTGTTGCTATAATATTTACATTTAAAATCATTGAATTGATACTGAATTACGTGGCTAGGAGGTTTTTAAATGGGCAAGTACAAAGGTGTTTAGTAAAAGGATTATTATGTAGAAAGGCGCAGAACATAAGAAGTACCAAAAACTTCAAAAATTGAAACATTATTTATTTTTAATTATATTCAACATTGTTAAGATCTTCACTTTGTGTCCAGGAACAGCTGGAGTACATCAACAAGACACAGACTTTGTCAAAAATGGGGATTTTTGTTGTTCAATTGGAAGATCCATTTACCGATAGTATATTCAAGGCCGAAAAAGAATGAAAGCTGAAGAATAAAAAACTCCAAACAAGCATCATCAACAAGAGACTCGGGTTTTTTTTTTATTCTTAATGGACGGCCAGGCCGTATTGCTTATGCAACTTGGGTTTGAAATACATGAAATACTAACTCAAAATTCTGGTAAACTTTTGAAACTTTTGTCAGCTTAAGCCCAAATCATTACCTTCAGTATTATCCTGTCATCAATCCAAATTTATCAATAGCTTCGCAGTCGAGAATTGTTGCCTGAGATATCCTCGTTAAACGCATAGGTTTAAGGATAACGATTTGTTTTTCCTAATATTTTGTACTAAACAGTGTTTTCAAAAGGGTAATGTTTATGTATTTAAAATGATTTCTACAAATCTAGACTCTTAGAGTAAGCGGCAAAAGGGACGCCGGTTTTCACACCGAATGACTGTTCTCTGTAGTGAGGGCTGACTATCCAACTGCGTGGTAATAATAAATTTTGTAAGTCTCTGGGACGGGGCGGCGCGGTGTATAGGTGACAGCGGCGCCAGTTTTCAAACGGCACGTCCGGGGTTCAAATCCCATCCGGACCCGTCCCCCCGTAGTGAGGTTTGACTATCTAACTACGTGGTATCGGCAGGTCTAGTAAGCCATTTCTCGATGGCCGGCAAGGCCTTAGAGGTCGTTACGCCAAGAAAATGAAGGAGAAGAAGAAGTCTTTGGATATCCAGCATATGGCCTCAGAGATCTCTAAGCCAAGAAGAAGAAGAAATATTTCTAAAAAAATCAACTCAACTCTGCAAAGTTAGCCCATGAACGCGAGCAACGTGCCAGTCACATAGTTGGCTCGTGCGGTCTTAGTTGTTGCGCTATGCAACCTTTCATGAGGCAGCTCAGCTACGAGCAAAAATACGCTCGCTCGGCCCTTCAAATTAAACGAATTGACACAGCACTAGTCATCTCATTAAAATATTACCTAAAATCCCAGCTCGAATTGTCTTTTTAGATTCAATGACGGTATTTAACTGCCTTGTAGCAGGTTGAAATCGTTTTAATATCGGTATCGCATGAAAAAAGTTACCCCAAATATCAATAATACATTTAGTAAATAAGCAAAAAAGGTTATTTCTTCTACTTGCAAGCAAGTAATCTTCAAGCAGGTACTAGGCTACATCATGATTCTTCAAAACCGATTTTAAAGATTTCGAAGACTGGCGCCGTCCGATACGAAAACAAGCACACCGAAACGGAACATAAATCATATTTGTCGCGTTTCCTTAACACCCCCACCCACCCCCTTAGAGGACAATTTTTCACTCATAGAAATTCCACTTTATGGTGCCTTTGTTTTGAAACTATAATTTACCATTACGCACTGATAAATTGTTGCGATGATCCTTCGTTCACACGGCGAAAAACTAAAATTCTTTTCCCTAGACCAAGCGAATTAACAGTTGGCGCGCGTTCCTTTCCTTCACACTTTTCGTCGCACGCAAAATGGCGGAACCGGAAGAGCATCGAAAAGGGAAATTTATAGTTTTGTTTTGCGATCACTGTACCCGTGGAACAAATTTTGTGGGACAAAATTCTTCAAACAGGAAAAATAATAATAATAATCGTTACTGCTGGAAAAGTTTACTGACGCCACACGCCCAACACGATTTGTTTGGGCGTTATGCATTGTTGCAGCGTTAGGTAAGCCGATGTTTGTCGCAGAATATAAATCGCACAAACTTTGGCTGGCGTATGAATTGGTTTCCTTCCGTGCAAAATGGTGTGAAAAGTGTTTTTCGAAAGCACCGAAATGGCTTAGGTCCTTGGGGTGCCTTTAAACCTTATCCCGTGAGTGAAGCATCCTTCCGGGAACAGTTGTAGATAAGCGTTCGGCTTTGTTCAAAATTACAATCAATCATCGAATGAATCCGGTTCGATTTGTTAGAAAAGAAAAAAAAACTTTATTTTTCGGGTGATTCTTTTTTTATGTTGACAAATTTCTTTTTCTAGTGGTATGGTGGACCTGCAGAGAACAAAACAAACAAGGAAAAAGAATGATTGGTTGGGCAAAAGTTTGGGCACAACGGATCCCGCAGGAATTTGGACTGCTTTTTACAGTGAAAAAGAGCTGTATTTCCTTTTTTCCTTCCCTCGAGGGAGAAATTGTGCAACAATAACACGCAAAAAAAAAATGGCTAGAATATCGAATCGATAAAATCCCAACAGCGGATGAGGAAGCGGAAAGCTTCGAAACGCTCACCTACACGCCGGTGAGAATATATAAGCTCGATATGCAAATTGATTTCCATCAGTTAGAATCGGCGCACACCGGGAGCTCGGAACAGAATCAACAATCCGGTGAAATTTCGCAGTGAATCGAGGATTGAGAGGATCCCGGTAGGAAGGGTACGGTTGTAGCTGTACGTGCGCGAGACGATGAAATCCGGTGTCCCTTGTCAGGATATGCACCTCGCCAGGGGACACACAGAACAGTGTGTGCGAGTATGCTAGAACGTCCTGTTGGAGACCATATCGCTTGGATAAAATCGCACCACACATTGAGCTGCCGAATAACTGTTGGAAACAGCAGTAATAACAACCGAGTTCGTGAAATCCCTTGTGCATTCGGGAGGCGGAAATGCTTTGAAACGACACACACAAAAAAAAAAATCATTCGAGTATGGGCGCCCGACGCTCATGCAAGCATAAATAGGCAAATCGGTGGAATGTGTTTCCGGTTTAAATAAAATTCAATGATCGGTCGCGCCCAATCGAGTACGGGTACAGGTTGCAACAGCAAGGAGGTTGCTTTTCTTTGCCCGTGTTTTCTGGGCACCTCTGTGAAGAGGCACCGGTGAAGGGTGCAATGGTACAGCGGTCACGAGAACGATGACGAAAGTTCATGAATAATATATTGCTCCATTTGTTCGCGAGCCGGCGTCCGGTAGTTCTTGTTGCTGTTGGATCATTTTTTCTCATTCATTGCAGGGCTTTAGAAAAATAGGTTTGGATTGTGTTTTTAAGGTGATATTTAGATTATGTTGAGGTGATATTGAGTGTATAATTGTTTTTATTAATATTTAAAAATAATTTTTTTCGAGCAAACAAATAAGATTACCAATTTAAAAAACCGTTTTTAACATCACATTTTATCTCTTAACTGCTCTTAATTGTACGAAAGCTTTCGGTCAAACGAATGAATCCAGCGAATTCCCATATCCAAAACCACTCACGCACAACGAGATGCCCAAAATTATCTCGCTCAGAAAGAGCCGCCAGTCGGAAAGTGAGCGATAAGCGATCGTGAGATACTGTCGCAATTCCTCGCGCGCGATTCCCAACTGACGGAATTTTAATGTGTGCCGTGCCTTCATCGCTGCCACTCTCTTTCGCTCGTGCTCGCCACGCTGGCAATGCAATTTTGTTATGGAAATTATGCAATCGTGCTGCACAACCAGCTGCACCGTACAGCTCGAAACTAAATAAAAGCATAAAAGCGACTGACGGGCTTTTTATTATTCAACGAAGGTATGATTGCCGCCATTAGTGGTGTGAGATGGTTGGGACAGTATTTTAATGAAAACCATTTTCCAAAACCACACCTTACCGACGCATAAAATCCAGCCGGGTTTTTCATTTACAACTAAAACATCAAAAACATTGATCCACTCGGGATGGTGGCAATGGTAAACTCTGGCGGGATACTACGGGCAAACAGCAAAACAGGCGCCCAGTGTTGATATGCAGGTCCAGACACATCAATAGACCGATAGAAATGGCGACAGTAAACACGGAGTTTACGCGCACCGATCTCACCCATCATTTCTAGGGGGGAAAAGCATTCTACCGTTGAAAAATGTCAATCAAACAAACGCCAAAGGGCGCCGATGGTCCTCGGTGAGGCTAACTGCTGGACTCTTCTGACGACTTCCGGGAGTTTTGATTTTTAACCTAAACGATTACAGGTCCATTTTCCTCACCACGGGTTGGTCCTGCAAAAGCGCCGCCAACTGGACGCCAAGCCAAGCCTCCAACCGGTCGATGACATTGGCAGAGAAATCGTTTTTCCAATCAAATTTACATAATTTTCCACCCATTCAACTCCAGTTGGTTGCCGTTGGCCGTTCACGGGTCATGACAAAAAAAGAAACTTGTGGAAAGATCTAGACGCAAGCACGGTAAGGAAGATATGGAAACAGTTCACAAAGAGAATTTTGAAAACCCTTCCTGACGAATGCAGAAGCTTCCCTAGTAGTTGCCTGTCAACCTCTCATCATCGCTTCCCCAACGCGAAGACTGATCAAGCTGGCTGAAGCTTAGGGAGCAAGGCCGTGCGTTATATAAACGGATACGAAGAATAAAACGACGACCTGTCCCCCTCGCCATGTCACACCCCGGATTGATGAAGGCCATTCTGCTTCGATTCGCGGTCGATCAAATATTGACTATCGGTAAACCATTATGAAGCGAGGGAAAAGTGGTTGTAAAAAGGTGAGAAAAAAATATTCACCGACCGGCGGTTTATTCCTCTATTGAACGACAGAATGTAAAAGAATAAATTTAAGGCTTGGTCTTGGGCAAGAATGAATAAGCAAAGAAAAAAAAGCATCAGACAGCTGCCAATTTCTGCAAACATTTAAATCATATTCTTATGCAAATGTCATTCTTTTCTTCTATTTTTTTGCTCTTTCATGTTGCTTTGTCCTTTCTGAAGCTCCGGAAGCTGTTATTGGTTTTCCTAGCGTTGCAAGTGATCCTTTACACTGGGGTGTGCTTTCATGTGACTAGTTTCTTTATCGACTTTGTGGTTAGGAAATGTTTTAATATTGAATTGAAGCGACTCAAAGAGGAATAACACATAAAGCAGAAAGTTTTAACCAAAAAAAAATTCTGCCAAAGCAAGAGTTAGAGAAGAACTGACTTAACCTATGAAAAAAGACGTAAAGAATATAAAACAAAGTTTTAACCCGATTATAGCCCCAACTATTCAAGAACTAACTAAATATATGAAAGGTGTAATAGGAAAACCAAACAATGTAACGAAAAACCCTGTACCCTTAGAAATCTTCTTTTATAAATCTACACAATTTAAAGCCCGAAATTGTGAAAGAAAAATCCCTTCTAGCTTTAAAAGCAAGTCATTGCACAGCTTGTACAAACAATTTCCAAAGAGCGCTGTACACAAATCATTCAAGAAAGCGAAAATAGAATCGTTTGATTGCATTTTCCTGCGTCATATGTGAGCATATTCTCGGCGAAAGCCACCAGTCGTGTATGCGTTCGCTACTGCATGGAAGTATCTTTTCCAGCTAGCAGTAGAACAAATAAGTGTCCTCTCGTTTCACCTGCACAGCGTGATGCTACCGGAAGCACAGGTCCGCAGGTAAGGTAAGCGTTGAACACTTCGCAACTGATTGAGACGCTTCCGATAGTTGACGATAGATGCAGAAGAAGAAGAAGAAGAAGAAACTCCGGAAGACGACGCCAAGTAAATATTAGCACTATACACATCATCATTCTTTCCAATTTTTGCGTTACCAAGGACGTTGGTAACGACGTTGGACGTTGGTTCCAATTTTTGCGTTTGATCGTTGTACGATCAAACGCCGTACACACCGAAAGACGAATGATGGGTGAATATCGTAATTTTTCTCGCTCTTCCATGCGTCCCCTTTGCACACACGGTGTGCTCTAAAGAAATGGTAAAAAACCCCCACCTGAAAGACTCATGAATGTTGCAAATCATCACCAATTTGCCGTGTTCCATATCCCCGTGATATATCTTGGCTGCCGTGCCTGGTATGTACTGTTTGGGAAGAGCTGATATCAACGCGTGTGCACTTCCAGGCTGTGGGAACGAATTGCAGGCAGCATCGTTGCCGGAAGTCATGAGTAGTAGCATGAAAAGACGAACTAAATTGAAAACGCTCAAGAATGGTTAGTGTCTTCCCCCTCGGGGTGAAAGATGAAGAATGGAACCATTTTTCTTGCCCCACCTGATGTTGGCATCAACTAGACCAAGGGACGGGATGTGCAATTCATATTTCAATGTGGAAAGTGTGTGCGAAGAACGTGTGTTGCGTTGCACAGGACGTGTACATAGGTAAAATATTTTCAAAATTCTGCCATGGCATTATCCAGCCGGATTTCGTTTGTCAACGATGGCTAGAACTTGAGTAGAATGTAAAATACAGCGAGATATATGTAAACTTAAAGCTTTCTCTGGTGGTTACTGATACTATCCTGGTAGAGCAATGAAGAGATCCAATACCTTAAAGGTATAGGAAGCCTGTAAAGCAGATCTGCAACTAAAGCAATAGTGACGGTAGAGGATGTTGAACATAATCTAATTAACGCTTGGTTTTTTATTTTACTACCACACAGCGAAAGCCTGCAACAAAGTACTAAAATCTCGCTACAACGTCTTGCACTGATGGAAATAGGTCACAAACGAGATCAAACGAAACATAAAAGTTTTAAGCTGCGGTCAGCTTTTAACGCCATCAAGCTCGTAACCGCATAGCACCCTCGTTAGCCGGTGGTAGGGTTTAATGAAACTGATCTACGTGTTGGAATGATTTCCCACTAGCTGGCGCTGTTTAAAATGTACTGAAAAGAACTACTTTTTTCTAGGTTTTCTAGGGCTACAATGTGCCGATGAAAACACAACTGCCCCATTGACCAATATTGTAAGGCCGTTGAACAATGAAGCATCATTCCAAGAATAATAATCAGATCAGTGTTACTCTCTTGTTCGTTACTGCTCGGTTTACTGGTTTACGTACTAACACAACAGCAACACTAATTGTAGTGAACTTGAAAATTAATTTTCAAAACTTTGTACCCCTAAAGCTCTATTAGCAACAAAAGAAACGGGAGTTACGGCAGCAAAATAGATTATCTGCTCGTTGGAACAAACCTCGCTACCAACCGGCAAGTCTTCAAAAAGTCTAGTGAACTCGCTTTTATAGAGACCCCTTTATGGGGCCCCACAAGGCGGGCAGCTAGTGCACCGTGTGCAGTAGTAGCACAATAGTACGCGAGCGCACTCGCCGTGATTTATTAGATGATTTTAATTAGAAAACATAATTACATTTTCCCGCCTGACACGGTTTACAACGTTCCCGGTACGCAGTGGTAGCGGGCAGACAGCCGAGCACGTTTTTAGCGGTGGCAGTACACTGGCAGGAATAGGAAGTTGGGCCGAGTGGGCTGTACCGAATGGTGGCAGCATTAGTGCCTGACGAACGAAAAGCGACGAGTTGCCATTGGCAGCACACTTGCAGCCACTTATGCACGTCCGCCTTGTGCTGTTCCGTATGCACTTTTCGTGCCGTGGGTGTGAGTGGGTCCTCTTTTTTTTTGTTTGCCTGACTATTACGCGGAGGCCACGATGGTTGTAACTGGAGTTAGTTTGATGAATGAACGAAATGACGATCATAAAAGATATTTGTTTCCTTTTTCGCAACAGACAAGCTAAGCGGGTTTGATGTAACACAAAAACAAGCCGGGGATCGGACAGTCGGGCTGGAGATTTTGCTAGAATCGTGTGTAATTAATTCCTGTGGCGTCGCTGCTCATATATAAAGGATAAATTAACTTTGTTCGTGTCACAAATGGGCACACGGTGGCTACTTTTAGCAGGCACAAAGATTCCGTCATGCCATGAGTAACATTTGGTGTATGCTTAAGAGATTTTAAGAAGTATTTTATTTAAATGAATTTTATACAAGACCCAAAATACATAGGGAAATGTCTAGAACACCGTCCGAAATAAATAAAACCAGGAGAGTGAATTGCAAATTTTTAGCAGAAAATAGAGCCTTAGAACTTGCCAAAATTGCTTTGATTGCCTAAGAATACTTTGCCTTTCAAGAGTGCTGTAGTCCATTCAGCAGCAACTTCTGCCAGAAGGACCAGTTAAATTCACACCTTCTAACACACAGAGGTAGATCATGAAGTTGAAGATTTCTGAAAACTGTTCCTTTGTAGAACTCTGATTATCCTTATGAAGAGCTGGTCTACGCTTCTAATGGAAGACTTCGCGGTACTTCATGTTGAAGGCTTAAAACCCAACATTATCCAGTGGTTATTCTCGGGGTTCATTGGGGCACTCTAGTCGAGAAAGAACTGGTCCTTCTTTTTTTATGTAACTGAAAATCATCGAGACTTCTTGCAGTATGTCATGTCTCGCCTGTGTGAGGTAATTGAAACACAAAGAACCACCACTCCAATCGTATCTCTGCAATTAAAAGCATTTTTATTGCCTTTAAGATTTCCCAAGACTTAAGCTCCAATTAACATTAGTGTTAATCACACTGTCCGGCATAGCTTTTCGCAAACCGTTTTAAAATAATAAAATTTAATGCCATATCGAACACATTAGCGCCATAAATAAACTACGCACCGAAGCTTCCCTCCAGCTTCCCGTCTCGCATTTTTCCACCCAACCCGAAATTCGACGTTTCCGCTCGGTTTAATTAAACCTCGAGTGTTAATCACCAATTCGCGCCTTTTGACGTGGAACGTGGCTGCAAGCGGACCGGCCCGACATCCAATAAACACGCGTGCAATCGGAGCTTGTTTAAGGTGCAATTAATCATAGCAATTGGCAGCGGGCGCTGCGATTGCGAAACAGACACTGGACACCCTGCGGCGTCGCCCAACACCGGCATCTCAAGAGTCATCATCGTTCTGCCGAAATGCGCACGCAACCGTACAAATTTAATTAGCTATTGATGCCAAACACAACGGCTAATCCGCAACCGTCGTCAGCGCTTTATGGTGCAATTTTTCCGAGAAGTAAGTTACGGATACGGCTGAGAAGTAGGTTTAGGTAGGTGTGAGCGGGTTTCGCGAGTGTAACGTAGATTGAGGGTGTGGGGATGAAGTCAAGAAGATACTCGGATGAAAAATCCCAATCCATTCGGATTGGGAATCGGAAAACCCGAAACTCGACAGTAAGAAGTTTTGTGCAGAAGCCGGAAACAAAATTTATGAGCCAGAACGTTGAACACACTTCCCACTACGCTCCGGGTTGTGGGTTATGAGAGTTGCCGGCTGAGGGATGGCCTAGCGGATGTCACCAGAAGCCGTGGTATGCCGCTGTCATTAGCCAAAGTCAGCACACACACAGACTGTTACATGGGCGTCGTTAATTTCGCCTCGGTCAGACGCTTTCGGACAGCATCCTGAGGGTGTAGATGGCAGTGCTAGATGGTAGTATTCATTTCCGCCGAAGAAGCAACCACCGTCATTGTGTGTCGACCGCTTCCGCTCAAGTTGTCCGTTTTGGACGAGGTTTAAATTAAATTCTTGCCTGTGGGAAAATTATACTAACAGGGAGGGTGGAGGATTTTAGGCTGTAAAGTCGTCCAATAAAGTCGGCACGTACCACAGCAAAGGGGCTTTAAAACAGCTTCCTTGCAATAGACGACACAATCGTTGTGGGTAGGATTTTCCAATTTTCTTCCAATTCCCACAGCAGCTTAACCTATGCGAAAAGGGTTTCCTTTGGACGGATAAATCCAACTCAAGACAAGGCAGTAATCCTTAATTCCCATCCAATCTGGTTTTGCGGATGAAATGATATGCCGACTTGGAGAGTGTTTGTACTTCGAGGAACAAAAACGACCTCTAACGTCAACTTTAAACCTACCTCCTTCCGGCATCTGGCATCTGGAACGCTTAATCAAACCAAAAAACTCACCCGAGATAAGAAACGATATCGTTAACCGTTACGATATCGTTCCCTTCCGTACCGTACCGTGACACGAAGTATATTGTTAGCCGTCTATTTTCTGAGGTTGGAATTTAGTGTATTTTTACATCGGTTCTCTGTTCCTGTAGAGAAGTAGTACAGCGTAGCGGAGAGAATTTAGTGCGAGTAAAAAGCAAAGTAATGACGCCCTGGGAACAACAAACTCCATAAGAATAAACATAAAAATGCATTCCTTCACATTCCTTTCGCTTTCCGTGCTCCGTGAGTGCTTGCGGCAACCGTGGATTAAGTATTGGGTAGTGGAAAATTGCCATTTTTCTTGATGAAAATAAGACTTAATGAAAAAGTGGCAACAACCAACGATGGAAGCGATCCTACCATTTGCCAAGCGCAGAGACCAAGCACAATAAACGATGATACTTAACCCCTTGATGGGTCGACGAGTGAAGACAGTACAAGCGCACAGCAACGGCGAGCGAGAGCTGTTGGGAAACAGAAACTCTCCTTCCGCTTCTGGCGTACAACAAGCTAACACACACACATTCTTCTGGCAGCGCATTTAAAGCGCGAAGCGGTAAATGTTAGTTTGAGTTCGAAAGTTCCTTGAGCTTAAGGAGTTCGTTCTTGTTCGTTTTGGTTCGTTTTTACATCGCTGACAGTTGAGCATAGATTCGGTTGGGTTTGGTGGTGTGTCTTGTTGCAGGGGTTTTCCACAAAGCTTTAAGCGAACTTTTGCGCTTCATGGTCTTTGTTTCAATGGAGGCATGATAGTACACAAAAGGACATTGGACACTCGCGCGTTTGTTTGGCGAGTGATTGTTTGTAACTTTCAGGGTGCAAAAACTTCTTTTCTCACCGGTGGAGGAAAAACGGCACCGCTCGAGATGGAATCGAAAGGGAGACAAAAACCTCAGCGCATTTTAATTTTTTTTCTTCTGTTGTGCTGCAAGGGTAATGTGACATTATGCAAGCTGACAGTAAAAAGTGACCCATTTTTAATAAGTGCCGTGGAAAAGAGGCGCTTGAAAAGGTGGGACGATTTAATTAGCGATAAAGTGAATCATGAAGTCCATAAATAAGTGACAATAAAATACTTGTACTTGGGTGGAAAATTTGCAATACAATGATCAGATCGAGCTTTCCAAATTATGTTATTCTTTCTGCTATTTGGTGAAATAGGTTAATTTTGCACACAGACGAAAGAAGTGAGGACTGAAATTCCAACGACGAGGTGTCACCAAGGGGAATGCACAAAATGAGCCAGCTACAATATATCGAGATGGCAAAGAAAATAGCCCAGGACATCAACCATCATATGAATAAAAATAGGATATAATGAAACATATTTTTCTCCCAAAAGAAAATGCATCCAAACTTGTCTTATTTAGTAGAAGAGCATCACGCGCGCTTATACTATATAAAACCGTCATACATTTTATTGCTTCAAACGATTCGTTTCATCCGGAAAAAAGCCAACCGATCGATACCTTCGATAACACAGACTTCACTCTTATCGCTACAACCAGTTTTATAGGTCACATATCAACCCCATTCCTAACGAACCCTAAGCCCTGCCGAAACCCAACACGTCAAAATCAATCGGCACAGTTTGTGCCTAACTCCCGTCGTTATCCGGGCCCTGCAATATTGCAATATCCCGGGTAAGTGCGGGTTATCGGACTCCGGTACGCATTTTAATGAAATAGGCTGTGCATTTTATCGACACCACGCGCACCGTGCAGCCATTTTTCTACGCGTGTAGCTTCCAATATCTCGATTTCATTTTGTCCGACGCGTTGCCGAATCAATTGTTTATGCGGAGACGGGAAGGATTGCGGGTGATATAAGAAAAAAAAAAATGGTCGTATGTTGAGCTAAAATGAACAGAAAAACAATCGCGAACATGAAGGTTTCAACGATGCGTGGAATTTCCGTCAGGTGCATATAAAATTTTGTCCTACCGGAACTCCGGCCATCACAAATGAATGCGTTTGTTGGATGATTTTCTTTTTGCACCTTTTTATTTTCGAACGAATATAAAGGACGAACAGAAACTAGGGAATACAATTGCACGGTGTGCGCTGAGTGATTTAGCGCTTCTGTTTCGTCAGGCTGAGCGTACATAAAGCTGGAAGTCTACAGCATGTGATGTGATTAAAGGCTTGACGAAGAGGCAGGAAGAGAGCCTGTGTTGGAGATTGAATTGAAAGAGTTCTTTTGGGAGGTGCATCTGCAGTTGGCAGAGAGTTGGGAGGAAGAATTGTTGAATCAAACAAATATTTTATTCATACAGGAATCGAGGAATATTTGCATATTATGGAATCCAAAAATCACTCAGGAATCTAAACCCAAAAATTTGAATGACAACTATTTAGAAGATAAAGGATGTGAAATAAGAAAAATGCATCAATTTAACCATTAAGTAAAAGAATATATTAACGAGCTTAATTGATGCATTGAATGCATCAAATGTATCTTAGTAAGGTCTTTAGTGAACGATGGAAATCTTCTATTTTCAGCTCTCAAAACTTGTGGCCGATTTTATTTAACCCCAGCTTTACATCTCAAACATCTGGCAGAACATTGCTCAGTAGCCAACACTTGCAAAACCCTTAGAACTGGTACTCCTCCCGCTCATTTGACGACTTGTTCGGAAAATCCATTTCGTACAAACGCACCCTGGACACACACACACATGCACAGTGTAGACACACCATGAAACAAGTATGGTGCCCGGGCTAAGTAGTCTGCTTGAACATCGTTCAGCAATTTATTTCCCCCATCCCGTTGGGATGACATTGCCGGGTTTTGTTAGATATTTTCCCGAACCGGCCCAAAACTCCATCCACAACTTTGCCCGAGTTTCCCTTACGCCTTTACGTGTGATGGAAGCATTTGAAGGTTAATGGCGTGTTGGAAGGTTGGAAGGAAAGAAAGAGCGAAAGCGAGACGATGGAGACAAAATGGCAAATGATTCCGAATGTTTAGAGCATTGTTCTCGTGGGTTGTTCTTCGGCGGAAGGTTTCCCCCTGGCAGCCCTCGTTGCTGTCCTCGTTGCTAGCGGAAAAGCGTCGGGAAAATAATGATAAGTATCAGTGTGAACGATCAGAAGCGTTTGTTGAAGATGTCTCGGGATGTCTCCAGGTGGGTTCGCGGACACCAACGCGAACGGATGCGACGGATGGTGAAGATGAGATTGTGTGCAATTGTCTCCGACGACGAAGACGGCGACGGGCGTAGAATTCGATGTCATTGTCATACGCTATCGCGCTACCAAACCTTTTCCTTCTCGGGGAAGTAGCCGGCTTCCGGTGTGTTCTGTTCTATCTACCAACTTCCATGTTCACCACACACACACACGTATGAGTTCCGAACGCAATATAATCAGCTCCTCCGGATACCTTCCAGCATACAGTGGCTTCCACACCTACCAACTATTCCGCCACGTGTACGTATGTGTATCGATTTTCGTAATGCCATTTGCCAGAGAACTCGGGAGGCCGTTCCCGTTCATCAAACTTGAAACCATCATTATCCGGTACGCTGCATCGTACCCGCTAACAATGCTCTCTTATGATGCATTTGCACTCGTGGCTTCAACAAAATAAAAGAAGCAAAAGTAGAGAAATAAGCAGAAGGAAAAAAATCCCAAGCTGGTTGAAAATCACTCATAGCAAATGGGTTGTAGGCTTTGCTGCGCCGACAGGGAAGCGAGTTGGTAAGTTGCAAAATACTTACTTCCAGTCTGTCGAGCTTCAAGCATGATACTGGGGAGGTGCAAGGAAAATATGCCTGAAAAGAATTTGGTCCCCGCCGTCCTGCAAGGCGACTTTAAGTAGTGGGATAGCGGAAATCGTCCATTACGCCGGTGGATGATGCTGTCGAATGAATATCGTTTTTTTGATTTGCATGCGAACATTAAGGCGCAGCAGGAATCATCAATTCATCCAGCTGGAAGGGCTGTTTGGAGAGTTGGCAGACATGATCGGTGTGAAGTTGATTCACTGGAAGGGATCGTAGTTTCTTTTTTTGAAGATGAAGAGAGGTTCAAAATAATATTTAACAAAAATCTCTTACTCCTGAAGATATGCAAATGGAAGAAAAATAGAATATGTTTGAAAAATAAATTTTTAAATTTTGGATGAACCTGTTCAGATTGAACTTGGCGAAAGATAAAATTGAATAATAATTTATTTATTTATTGGGATTTATTGGGATTAATTTGTGAAATTCCGTTTCCTTAGCTTATTTCAAGCTTTTAAATTCTATAAAATATGAATGAAGCGAATATTCAAGACAATGTTTAGAACAAAAAAGCGTATAACCATTCTACTTCTTGGGAATTAACATTAGCTCCTAAATGTATGCGAAAGGTAAATGTGTTTATGGAATAAAGGCAGTACTATGTAAATAAAAAATATACATGTGTTTAAGCATATGATTTCGATAAAAGATAATGTTTTACTTGAAAAACTTGGCTACGTTGTAAACGGCGCTAGACTCTAACATTTCCAGACGCTTTCGACAGAAAAAAATTCAGCCACCTTCAAGGCTCAAAGATCAAAAGTAAATAATTTATGAACCTCTCAAACATAAACGCCCACATCTCCAGGGAACGATGAACCGTTGTGTCAGCTGTCAGTTCACCGTACAGGAACAATCGCCCAAAAGTCAACACGAAAAGAGATACCACAACGTGTAGGCCGCACTTACCAACGACTGTAGCGAAGGTAACAAATTGAGAAATAAATTAAATTGATTGGCCCAGTCGTCAAACGATCGATTCACCCAGGTTCGGTGGCCGAAGGGAGTTAAGTTTTATTTTCATCCCAAGCCCAACACGGCAACGGCAAAGCACAGCCGCATTGCAGCACATAACGAATGGGTCCATAAAAGTCTGGGATGGGGAGCTGCCGAGCGCAAAGAATGCTTCTGCCCGGTGTGACACATTCTTGGTGCTTCTTTTCTTGAGGTCGCATCCAGGACGTTCCATCCGAGCGCCGTCCATTTCCAGCGGAGGCAATGTAAAATTGAAATAAAGTGAAACGTGTTGAAAACATAATTATCAACGTTAATGGATTCTTCGTGTGCAAAAGGGCGCCTTTCTTTACGATACATCGGAGGAGTCTCACCTCTCGGAGTCTTAAATCGTTCCAACATAGAGGCACACGTGTACTTGGAGAAAGTACGTTTTGTTTGTGGTCGACCACCATCATCATCATCGGCGTCGTCAGTGCCGGCTTCTGCGCCAGCATCAGCTACATCTTTATCGACGCCATTGTAACGATGGAGTGAGGCAAATCGTTTTCGTTAGCGGTTGATGTGGTGACACGCGAAAGACAAAATGCTGCCGGCGTGGCGCCAGATTTTGGGTGAAATTAATGCTTTACGCTGGTGCTGAAGCGCGGAATACCCCCGGGTCGGGAAAATCGTGCCGGAAAGTGTTTGTTTTAATGAGCCGGGAATTAGTGTCGGGGAGTGTGTTTTTGTCTCGCGGAAAATTCGAACTCGTCTCGAAGGAAGGAATCGTAAAACGTTGACGAATTGTTACGGATATCATTCGAGCGGATTGTGAGACAGAGAGCGCTCTTGGGCGGATGATGTAGTGGGTTGTTTTATTTGTGGGATGTGGAAGTTTTATTGGAACGCTGTTTAAGTAATGGTTAATGGTCTGTGTTTATTTTACCACCGCCACCGACTATCAGAGTCTGATAGCGGCAAACGAAATGATTTACTTTTAACGATTGTTTACAGGACTAGTTTGGCTGGAATGTGCATCATGAGTTCCAAGAAAAGTCACACCAATTTTATGAACACGCTTTCTAGTTCGAGCGAAATGTAGACTCTGCTAGCAGACTATAAACCTTATTATGATATCTAAAATTACCGATGAAGGAAACCCATCAAAGAAAGTAGTCTCATTAAACACGCGACAAACCGAGTCAGTTGATTGTAACCGGATATCCGTAGGACTTTTTTTTTGGCCCAGATATAGTCCTTTAACGTGGGCAAAGTTCGAAACCTCCCTTTGTACCATTTATTGACATAATCTACTAGGCCTTTTAAGTAACCTCTAGAGCTTGCGCAGTATGTCAAGAGCTAGTTTGTCAACAAACCCTTTTCTCTGTTTTGTAGGGATAAAGAAATTCCCTTCATAAGGATATCCTTATGTTTACTCGAATCAAACAGCTGGATCAAACATATCAAACCTTAAAACTAGCTTCTTCATACAAAAAAAAACTCCGTTTTTATTATTTCGTTGTGTTATTGACCGTCCCGAATCTTTCAAATGGAGTGTGAAAAAGCACCTTCTAAAGTGAAATCTTTTCTCTTATTTCTGCTCGTTAGAATGTTGTTTTCCGGTTCGGGACACATTTTTCTTACTTTCCAAACATTCAACAAATCTTATCAGCATCTGGGTACACAAAAAATGTGAACCTTTTTTTGTTAAGGTCGTCAAAGAGCTCAACTAGGACAGGGGAAAAAAGTCGTCTTTAATACGATGGGTAAGGAAAAACAAACACTTCACGAACACCCAGTGCGTTTGGTTGATTTGTCACCCCGCACTACGAAAAGAGAAGCGAATAGTCCTTTAGCCCGTTGCGGTTCGGTTGAAGAAGAAGAAAAAAATCAGTACAAAAATTCAATCCTTGCCTATTTGTATCACGACAGGAATGTTGTCGGCCAGGAAAAATCTCCAAACCTCTTCAGAATGAAAATGGGGGGGGGGGGGGGAACCAAAACACCCTCAGGAAGGAAATATCCTAGAATATCTATACTAATCCCTGCCTCGTACATTATCAGCACTCCGCCAGACAAAAGTGTGTCACCCAAAATCGAATCGAAGCTTGGGAGACGGCTTTTGCGGGGACGGCTTTTCTTTCGCACAATTTGACGGAAGTGTGATAAATGCAAACCCTCGCTTTGTACGGAAAGGCGTGAGCCCGATTCCGAGAAAATCGATAAGCCACACAATGAAACCGTGTCGGCATTGGAGTGTTTGTATGGAGCAAAGATTTACGGTGTCAAAATTTTGACTCCCAGTCTTCGAAGGCTTCCCGTATTGACTTGACTACACCACAAAGTGACGGCTTTGCAAATCCGATTTTTTGTTCCTCTCCTGCGCATATGATCGATAGATGCTGTTGCTTCAAAGTGGGAGTTTCTTTTATCGTTTGCTGCAATGTTTATACCCTTTCTGCTGTTTTGTTGTAGAATTTCATGGTTGTCGGCAATCGGGCTGACATTGCGACACACATGCGAAATTGTTGCGCTTTAATCCGCTATAAATATTTATGCGGATGATAATAACAATCAAACCACTTCAGACAAACGCTTATAGTTGCGATTTTCTGCCATGGAAGAGTCTTTCAAGCGGCTTTGTCGCAGAGCGCAAGGAGAGAAAATAGAGGTTATTTGGTCCTTTTATTTTTGGCTGATATAAATAAAAGGTAAAATTTTCTTTTTAAGCAGAAAAGCTTGGCTTTAATTCATTTTAAAGTAGTTGAATTTAATAACTGTGCCAGGTACTCGAAAGGATTTTTTTAAAATTTTCATATCCAAACTTTTTCTCCTGAATTTATGCAAAACGCACTACACCAAATTTATAGAGGGAACATTATCGTTAAAAATTAATTATTTTATCAAAATAAGTTTGAGAGTTTGTTTGTTTATAGAAACGATTAAATTTTTTCAGATATATCAACACGATTTGACATGTTTTTTTTTTGTTTTATTTTCACACCATAAATAAATGATTGCAGCGGTACACCGAAAATTAATATCCATCGAAAATTATGCTTCAACTCACGAGTTTCTACACGTTTTCACACCACCGAGACCGAGACTAAAAAATCAATCATTCAAATTCAAAGCGTTAATATTGCTGTTCTTGCACCCATCCCACCCGTTAGCACGTTCTTTGTCAAGTGCATATCCCTCGCTGGCACTCAACCGTCGTCCCTGTGCTGACGCGTAAGTCCCGAAACGTGACGAGAAAGAGCGATGAGTAGATATGCACTTTAAGAAATTAAACAAAAGCGCATCGCATGCATGTGCCGCGGTGTGTGCAGCATGGATTTTTCTTTTTTCGTTTGTTCGTTCCCCTTTATGGTAAAGAAATTCTTTTTGTGAGCGTGTCGCTTGTGCCTCCAGACGTACGAAAACGTGATCGAGCACGTGTTCTGAAACAAGGGTACAGGCGGAGAAAGGTACCAGACCAGTGCACCAGAGCTAACCCGTGCGGTGGTAGAATAATCCATACATCACGAGTAACTTCCAAAACGATTCGGAAACTTCCAAAAATGGATAAAATTTGGTGAACATGAAAAGTGAAGCTCTGCGATGCTTCTGGTGCGCGTGGTTGAAGACGGCAACATGCAAACCAGACAGCCCTAATATGATCCACCATTATATCAATCTTCATTCGAAGAAAAGGGTTCCGATTTGGGCAATGCTTTCCTGTTTCTTCACTCGCACGCTCTACATCTTTCTCTGTCAACGTTATTTGGACGCACACTTGCGGGAGCCCTTCACAACAACGAGCTCAATATTGCGGGCGGCCCATCCATCCAACGTTAGACGTATATTGAATTTGGTGCCGAAAAAAGGAAATCCCCGCTAGAACGTCGTGTAGCTGTGCTTGCTTTATTTTTCTCTTGTCCAAAAATCACGACAAGTACATAGACAGCCTTTAGCTGACTTGGGTTGTCCTGCTTCTCATCAGTTGCTAGTGCTGCAAGCAGGCAGGAAAATGGACATGTTCCTCTTTCGAAGCTGTCATAAGTTCATTCTGGCAGCTTTAATGTGTACACGATTTACATGATTATCGGGGATAATGGATGAGCTAGTTGGTTGTCACTTTACCGACGGTTTGATTATGAGCAAGAAGCAGGAAAGTGTGGGTAATAGGAGGAAAAATGAGCATTTCCTAATAAGAATGAGGATGCACACGATCGACATGGGAATGCACTTTATGGTGATTAAAATCTGTTTTGCTGGTGTGACATATTCACCGATGTTAATTGACTTAAATGCACGAGGAAAGAATTGCTAAGCAGTTGGAAAATTGACAAGTTTAATGTAATGTTTAAAGTATTAAAAATCGAATTGGATTCAAAGTATTGGTTAATGTAACGCTTCTTGAAATATACCAATTGTTTAAAATATGTAAAAAATAAAATAATTAAAAGTTAAGGAAGACAAAAATTCTGATAGTAAATATAAAAATGGCTGACTATTCTCACCAAAAAATAATGAATGAAAAAAAAATACAAAAAAAAAACACAACTCATAAGGTCCAAGATTGACCCACATTGCACAACAAAACATGCAAACGGAATTGAAATGCTAACAATAACATCCCCAACCAATCGAAGATTTCTAATCAAACCCTTACGTTTATGGTTATTGTACGCCATTGTATTCATCGCCCATTGCAACACAAAACCACCCATTGAGCATAACCCTTGACCGAAGTAGCTGTAGCACTATTCACTGCACTGATTCCAAGAGCGAGTAATTGAAAAGAAAAACTTCCACAATAAGGCATCTTCGCATTGACCGCACCACGGTCGGACAGATACGCTCATTGGACGAACTCTCCGGTTGAGCATTGTAACAATGTGCAACTTCATCGAACGCACATCGGATGCTGCTTCTCATCAAGGGAAAGAGACCAGGAAAAGTAACAAAACCCATTATCGCAAGGGCAGGGAAAATGGCAGAAAAAGCAGTGTTCGAAAGCTCAAGTTCGATGAGCTGTAACCACATTCGCTTGATTAACGTTGAATACCATTACGGTACTCTTACTGCGTAATGATGGGGTTATCCTCATTTTAATTAAACTATTTCTCATCCACAGACGCTGCTACAGAATTTCTTTATCCCTGGTTTTGTCTTTTTCACAACCCAACCAACCAAAACCCCTGAAACTGAAAAAGGTTAGAAAAGTCAAGAAAATCGAACCAGTTCGAACAAAGACAAATGATGCATTTTCTGCTTGGTTTTTTTTTAAACCCCCCCCCCCCCCCGCGAGTGGGAAATTTTTTCCTGAGATTTCGCATTTTCTCATTGTTTCCCGTTCGCTAGTGGATGCGAGACAGATGTCACGGCGTACATAAACATCCCCACCGGAACGGGTTGAGCGAAGACATTTATGCTTCGCTGATTAAATGCAACGTAATTTTCCCGCTGCTGGCAGATCGGTTCACCGGAGAGTTTTGAGCAGAGTGAGGTTTGTTGGTAGTAACATAATGACAACATCTGGTCGATTACAACGCATACCGCGAACTCTCCCCTCACTGCGAAAAAAAGCTGAGATTATTGTAATGAGAAAAGAAAAGTTTTCAATTGTTCTCTGACAGCAGGATGAAGGATGAGTTCAATACGGGAAAGACAATGCTGTCAGGAATTAGATTTTCCTTGGTTCATTTAGTTTTGTATTATCATCATTTAATTTTCCCTTTTAGGTGTCTATAGCGAGTTGCAGTTGATACAAGAAACGGTGAAAAATGTTCTTTTTATATTTTTAGTGAACCTATTTTTGTAGTATTTTATTATTTAAGCGTGTTTGAGAAATATTTGATTTCTTGTCAATATATTTCAGGATTCTGATCAAAATGAAGACGTATAAAATCTGCAAAAAGAACTGAATAAATTGGGGCTGCCCAGTGTGGTCTAGGCGATCGTAGCGCAAGCCTTTCCATGACAGGATCGGGGTTCAAATCCCATTCGGGAAGGGATCTTCAACCTGTAGTGAGGAGAGATTTTCCACCAACGTGTGGAATCAACTAGTCTAGTAAACCAGTAAGGTCGGTATGGCTCACTCACGCAGCCATCAAATCAAGATGATGAAAATGAATTGTATAATTAAAAATAAATGTAAATTATATGGAAAAATATCAACAACTCTCCAGAGTAAAAATTATCAGAGGAAGCGTTAAAAAAAACTCCGGGAGTCCTTGCAAGAAGAGTCCAGATGACAAGTCCACTAGTCATCTCGGAAGTCTTACACATAACAATGTAAAAATACGTCTCATCATAGTTGGATTCCAAAAAAAAAAATCCTAGGATGTTCAGGATTTTGTGATGCTTTAAAAAAGACTACCTTAACTTGTACTCGATCCTTTTATTCAACGTCCTAACACCGATTTCGTCGTATCTTTCACTTCAGGATACAACATTTGCAGGACACTCCGTTGGACCTAACATCCAAACCAACACGGTCATCTTGGGTGTAAAGCGGGAAAACAAAAACTCAAAACTGTCCACTTTCGCACCATAAATCATCGTTTCGCAAGTGCGAAGATAATAGTAGAGCACTTGCCTTGCACAACTTGCCTTGCACCGAATGCATTCGAAAGACCGAACCTCGGTCCTTGCATAACCCATCGTTGTCCCCAAGCAATGCGAGTGCAATAAACCCAACATCATCTCGTAATTGACCGATTATGGTGAGGACCGTCATTGCCACGACGGGTATGGGACGCAAACGAGATGATACGTCACACTCTACTGGTAGGGATGGACGCGTTCTACCACTCGGAAAAGCGAAACCTAAATGGAGGTAATCAATCAGTAGCGCATGTCTGCGTACACTGTATGATGGATGCAATATTGGTGCTCTTCACACTTCAGTAGCGTTTTGAGCAGGGGAAAGTAGCAGCAGTGATTTGAGCATAAAATTGAAGAGATTTTTTAATTTTACGTTTCCATTTTTCTGCAGCACGGTTGATCGAACGGGTGATCAATTATTACTAGCCGAAGGTGTAGTAGGTTGTGCCGAAGAACAGATCCACCATGGGACACATACCTAAAAGTAGAGAAGAAAGAACATTATTTACGAAACGATCAAAAATCAACATACATTAATGGCACGTTTAATAGCCTTCCACCGAAGCCATTAAAAGCGAGTAAACTTATTTTTACGAGGCTTCGCAAGACCTAATCTTTGCTGTATACACGGTGCAACAGGAGCTTAAGATAGACGACCTCATGTTTTGACGTGTATTTTCTTTTTCCCTTTTTGTTCAAAAAAACAAATTTTTAATCTTGATTCTACAAAATGTTTCCGAATCGTTTGAAAGAAACAAAAAAGGTGGGTAGTGTGAGGATCATTAAATTTCACATCGGGTGTGTACTCATTATCATATTTATTATATCGCTGTTAAATTAACATTACCACAAAACAGGCCATAAAATGCATGGCACGGTAGTTGGGGATGTAAATGAATCATTCCACCAAGGTGTTTTATGTTTGTGTGCGGCAATAAATTGTGGTTAAAATGTTCTGCGTGAAATTAGAATTTTGTTGTATTATAAAGTTTTGTTAAGGAAGCAACTAACAACACTTCAAATAAAATTAAAAATTATACTCTAAATTGTATTTCAAAATTTTTTTTTAAATCGTTTCACATTTGAATGATACAAAGATAATCGCAAGTTTTAAAACTGATTTACGAACAGGGTACGAAATATTAAAACAGAAGCAAATGCGGTGACAGTTTCGTCACCATTAAAGCCACCGAATGTGTCACTGTTGATGATTAATGTTGAGCGTCATGCCATGTGCTTCCTTGCCCAGGACACTCACCACAAAGGCACGATGATAAAGGTGTCAAAAGCTCACTTGAAAAAGGCAACCGATTTTTTTGTTTCTGCATCTCTTCATGCCGAAAGTTGTCAAAGTAAGGCTGAAACAATAATAAAGCACAGCCTCCATCGGCAACATAATTCATTCCAAGAAACAACGCCAACATCCAAACCCAATCACAACTACCAATCGGTGAGGGTGAAGGATGAAACAAGATACAACAACATAAAAAAGAACGATTAAAAACAATAGAGCTGTGTCTATCAACTTCAAACAACGACTCGAAAAGGAAAATAAATACATGGAAAATCCCGAAACACGTCACAAAAGTCCTTTTTATTCCTCGCTCTTTCTCTCTCTCTCTCGCACCCTTATTTTTTCCAACACGATAAAAGTCAAATTCAAAAGCTTGAGAGCTTTCGACAGACGCTGACCACGGGCGTGTGCAATATGTGCGGGCACCAGAACCTTCGTGGAAAAGCACCCAAAATCCACCGATACCAGAACAATGGTGCGGCCGCCCCGTCCCAAACAATAAACAACACCATATAAGCGTGGCGCAGTTTGCGGAGATGATGCGCAGGTTCATATCTGTCAACCGCAGAAAATAAAAATTAATCAACGAAATTGAACTGTCACCAAGGATGTGGCTTGCAGGAGGCCTGGCACCGGTGAGAAGGACCGATGAAGCAAAAAAAAAAAAGAGTCTCCGTATGGAAGTGTGCGTTTGTATGGCACAACCGATGCGTGACACGCACCACATGACTCGGACAGGAGGTTTTGAAACGGTTCGGTAGGCTTTCTGGTTGGTTTGACCCGGGTGTGTGTATGTGTGCGCGCGTGTTGGCGTTTGGTGAGATATCGAACTGATATCCGAAAGCTGTCAGAATCCCGTAGTCCGTGACAGGCGCGCGCGCGCTTGATATGGTGGCAGTTCGCGGTGGTGGACTGTAAGACTGGAGGTGAGTTCTTTTCCGTCCCGGGGAATCGGATTGAAATGCAAAGTCATCGATTATTTAATATTTATTTATGAAATTGAAAATTAGTATGCATATCGCTTCGGTCTTTATTTATGAGTGGCGGTAATGAATAATGAAATATGGCGCGTCGGCAAACGTGCCAGTTCGATTCAGTTACCCCCTCAGTCGCGTTACCCCCTTTTCGCCACGTTTTTTTTTCCAAGTTCCACTGATACACGTATGCAATCATCATCATCATCATCATCGCCAGCGCCAAGTACTCAGCTCTAAGCACGGTAAAATAGGGCAGTTAAAAATATTCCCCCCCCCCCCCCCCCCCCAAACCATAAAACCCGTAAACTGTCCGGCGTTTGGTACACTCTGGCATCTGTATGACGGACGTGCTGCAATGGGTGCACTGCAATGCAACCGCCATCGGGGTCGATCGAATCAATCCGCCTTGCCCCTCGGGTTGAAAGAAAAAAGTTGGGAGAAAAGCGCATTCCGAATGCACTGTTCGCTGGTACGCGGGGAAAAATGCATGGAAAATACTATCGAAACGGGCTGCAAATGGGTGGCATTGAAAATGAGTTCACTCAAGCAAAACTTTAAACGTGAGTTGTTAAAAAATTATGCATGGCAAAATATTATCCAAGCTTGCTCTTAGCAAACCGGTTTAGAATTATAATTATTGAATGAAAACTTTTAAATAAAAACGCAACCATTGCCAACTTTTATGTTTTTTTTTAAATATGATTCCGGAACAACCAGGCACATAAATAAAAATTTAAATTGTTGGAAATATTTAAAAAAAGACAAAAAAAGAAAGAAACAATAGAGCAACTAAATAAAATAACAATTATTTCAAAACACGGAATTAATTAACCCTTGGAAGGAAAAATTAGAAAACAATTAGGATACACTTTGAAACAAAGAACACCTGAAAATTTTCTAGGCAGAAAACAGTGGAAATTAATTTAAAGAATCAATAAAAATGAAACTATTGATTAAACAATATTACCACAGTTTGCCGGCATACTATCAACTACGTAGATAAAAACAATATATAAGTTATGTGTAAACGTCGTAATCTTTTCGATGTCAAATCATTCATTTTGACATCGAATCATTTACTAAACAGATAAAAAGAGAAAACATAAATTATTATATAAAGATAAAATATAATAATAAATAAAATTCTACCATATTTCAAAAAATAAAAATAGAATGAGTAGTAAAAATAATAAATTGGACGGCGTCAACGGCATGCGACTTTATACGACAAGACCGGGGTTCAAATCCCATCCGGACAGTTCTCCCGTAATGAGATATGGATATCCACGTCTGTGGCTTTTCTAGATGGCGTTATCTAGGCAAATTAGAACAACAAGAAGAAGAATAATAACGAGAAAATGTAAAAATTAAAAAAGGAAATATAAAGTTAAATTCATAACTATTTAAAAAAAACAATAAGACAACTAAATAAAGCAATGAAAATAAAAAAAAAACGCCAATTCGTTTAGAAGAGTCAAACATAAAAAAAACACAAAAATTGCCGATTAAAAATTGAAAGCAACTCAACGCTAAGTATCTCTTTGGTGTTGTTTCTTTTAACAACCTGCCCAATTAACTGAAGAGCCCTTTTTCTGTTGGCAGTTTCGTTATTTGTCAAAAATAATTATTGCCATTATTTATTCTCCTGCTGCTGTGATCATGTCTAGTACACTGGTTCACGCATTAAAGTATCTTCTGCACGGAAACGATGATTTAAACGATGAATTTATGCTGCGAATCCATTTTGACATTTTCTGATTTCTTGCGGTTAGCATTTTGATTAATTTCTCCGCCAAGCATACAGGCAGCGAGCCTTCTGCTGTTGTTTAATGTTTTGATTTGGTTTGTTCTTTGTTTTGCTTTCTCCACCCTAGTTTTGTCTCCCTTTGTTGCTCCAGGTTTTCCAGCCAAAAATGTAGAAGCATTACGAAAAAAAAAAAAAATGGTACGTTTGATAAATGATACACATCGTCTCCCGGACCCACGGGTAACAAGAAGGAGAGCCAAACGCAACCGAAAACACTGCAACATCTGCGTTCGATTTGGTCTAATTAAAATTCTAAACTACCAATGGGGAGACAGTGCTTTTTTTCTCTTTTTATCCTCATTTTTTCCCGCCATCCAACAGCTTACCGTACCTTCTGACAGATGGATTCACTCAGCGAGAAGCAGCGCTAGTAGTAGGTTTATGAGCCTTTTGTGGCGTACCTGACTGCCAAGAGGGAGAACATTTGGAGCGACGCAAAGGAAGGACAAAAATGTATAAATCATAAACGAGCCATGAAAGTACAAGTGGCTTGATGTTTTGTACTTTTGCGAAGCAGTGAGACTAGCGAGAAGAATCAGCAAACCGTCACCAGTCAGACAGACTCGCACACAAAACGTCGTCGGCTTGCTTCACTTCAGCTCTGTGCTGCGGGATATTATCCTTCTGGGATCAGAGTTTTGTTGGGGCGAACACACAAGCGGGACGACGATCGGGCGAGATTGCGGAACCGTGCAAGGAATTAAGTTTTATCTCTGTTTATTCATTGCGCTCTCGTTTACGGATTCCGGTCTCGATTTCACTTTCACTCCACAGCCAAATAGTCGTTACCGTCGTTCTGTGCAGCGGTAAATACAGTTGGACACTCCATTTGCTTCTGCTCCAGCGAGCGAGTGTGAGCGTCCTGGGTTTTTGGGAACGGCGGTAACCTTCACTGACGAGTGGGAGAGTCTAATAATAACCTTCTGTAGCTTCATTTCGTTTCAGGAAAAGCCGCCCGGACGGAGTAAAGATGGGGAGAATGATGTGCACAGGGGAAGGCAAAGAAATGACACTCGGGGAAAGAAAAACTTTGATGACAAAAATGAGCAAGACAAATTTGAGAAAGCTACTGAACTGGGTGGAAGGCTCCGGGAATCGTCTTTAAATGCGTAAAGCAAAGTGATGGTTGAGTGTTTGATACGAGAAAACTGAACCTCAATGTCACGAAGGAAAAGGAAAAATACGTGCGTAACATTCGTTCGTGTTCGTTTCCGGTTCACCCACTAGTCGACGTTATGTTGCGGACAAAATCTGCCGTCCATCCGCAGCACTAGAAGTATACGCATGGTATTTTGCTTTCCATATTTTCCATGTCGACCCTAACAACCAGAAGTGGGAACCCAGATCCGAAAGAAGATGGTTGCCGTCCTCGTGACTGTGTGTCACCCGGTAGATATAAAATATTGAGAGAATGCCTTTTCACTCTGTCTTTTGCATTGTTTATATTCCGCTGTTTTTTTTTTAACGCATGTTTGGTTTGGCCTTCCCCAAATACATGTACTTTTTCTTCGGCAACCAAACCAAAAATAAAAAAACCCTCCCAACATTCACTTCCAGTAGAGAGTGAAGAATTCATGTGCGCAACCATGATTTTCCTAACTTTTATGAAGCCGTCATATGGAGGGGGGGGGGGGGGGGGGGGAGCGCATTTTGCAAGCGGCGGCAACTGGAATGGTTTGATTTCCTTTTTGTTCCATTCCTGGAAAAAAAGGCATTCCATAAAAAAGGACGCATTATGATGTGCCACCGGTTTTCGCTTTCGTTTCATGGAACATGCTCCAAGGCTGGAGCAATTTTTATTGGTCAATCATAAAAAACGCTCAGCAAAATTGGTCCGTTTTTTTTTTTTTTTCAACGGAGGTTTGGCAGGAACCGATGGTTCGTTCTGTTTCAGCGACACCAAGCGACACACATCCGATACCGAAGCGTTCGAGGAAAACGGTACCGGAAACGTTTTTCAGCTTATCACACCGGATGTGCGCAAATGCGCGATGATTGCGATATGTTAACAGGAGGCTCCCTCTCTCTTTCTTGAAGCGTTGGCAGCACGAAGCTGAAGTGAAGCTAGCGAAGGAAGAGGATACTGATGAAGTATCCATAAAATGAGAGCAAAATATTATTGGCGATGAAGCAGTAGTCAGGAGGAACGGGAAACGCACGGGAGGATTATCGAAGTGATTTCCAAACACAAACAAAAAAAAAACCTAAAAGAGAGATGTCAGAAAGCGTATCGTATTGATGAAAGTGAAGATAGGTTGGGATGGTTGGGTGTGCAATCATGATAACATAAATCACTACACCCGAAAAGAACACTCTTCATACGCTGGTTACATAAATTCGACAATTTGTAGCGCGTGAAAAACATTTGAGGATGAGTGGTTGGTTGTTGAAAGCGTTGGTAATGTGATTATTGTAAGGTTGTGCTTTTTTGTTGATCAGGTTAAAAATATAAGCTACAATATTTTCATACATTTTATACATTAAAATAAATTGAAAAACTTATCTTAACTCAAGAAAGAACTAATAATTATATAAATCGGCAAATGTAGCATTGGGGACAACAAAGAAGTGCATTTTCTACAGTGTGTAACGCAATTATAAGATTTCTTTTTAAATTCCTTTGAAAACTTTAGGAAGATAAAGAAAACCTGATTGTCTGGGATGTTGAAGAAAGAACCTAGCAAAGGAATGTTTTGTTGAAGGCAATGTAGTAACAGGAGTCACAATCAAAAACCATGATTTTCATGTTACATGTTGCTGATGATATAATTTGCTTCTAGGAGATTTTTAGGAAGATTAACCTTATATGTAACATAAAAAAATATTATTGTATCAATTATTGTGGTTTTCAACTAAATTTTAACGGATTGAACCATTTGAGCATTGAGCTACGGAAAATAATTTAAGCAGTCATTAAAGCAATGATGAAAAAAGAACGAACAGCACACCAACATTTAGCTGTTTAAAAATGAAAACATAATTATTAAACAGACAGTTTCCTATTAACAAACTGAACGGAGGAAAGACATTTTTAACATGAAGTCAGCAAAAATAATTTGAACACGCAGCTACTGCCAGAAAGACTGTTTCAAAATAAAGACACAGACTCTTTGCTTTTTAAACATTTTAATACGTGTTGTTTTTCATATTGTATGGTGTTGTTTATTTTTAATGCAAAACAACAATTAAAAACTGTCTTAATATTCGTTCAAAATTATAACACTCACATAGCAAAAATTTAGTTATTTTTAATTGCGTCTACTAACTATCAAGGCTTAAATTGTTTTCTTTAAAAAGAAATATGTATTGGTATTTTTTTGTTACACACTGTGAAAAAAATGAAATACTCAACAAACTTTCACTGGAATAACCACAAATATTGATGAAAAAAAACTAGACATTGAACATCATTCTTTGAAATTTTCCAAATTTCTAAATCCCAGCAGACCAGAAGTCATAATCGGCGCACAATGCAACCAAACCGTTCGCAAGTGCCATCAACATAGATCAAAGACCACCCAACAAGTGTTACTTCAGCAAGCTGCAGTTGGCTGAAAACCAACGATGGTGCATCACAACCAATCTTGAACTAGAATTTCAACACTTTTCACCACAATAGCGGAATGCTTTGCCCATGCGAGAACGACTGTTTTCCTTTTCAACCACATCCATCAGCAACTTGTTATTCTTGGTGTCGGTGTTCACCCTTACAAAAACCTGCCCATTCCACTGCACTCCATTGACGACCTGCCAAATATAACCCGAAAGAAAAAATCCCCACCACGAATGCACGTTCAAACGCCGCGTCTGCTCAACCGATAGTCTGGACCGCCGCTGCCGATGCACGTGGAGTAGAGTAAATAAAATGGCAGCAAGACAGAGAGAAAAAATAGAACCATTTCGAGGTTTTTGGGTACGAAAAATAAACAAATTTTCACACACTTGAGCAATCAAGTGCCACTCAAAGGGCGATGGACAGACATCAACAACGAGGACTGTTCACTTTGAAAAAGAAAGGGGGAACGGATATGGGATGGTTCTGTTTCGTTTCGTGTTCCATTTAATATGTCTAGGGAATCTGACATGCAATGTTCTGATTGGAATCCACAAAGTAATCTGCTCTTGTGATAGATTCCCGTTGTTGCACACAATAATAACTCCAACCGTGTGATCCTTGTTGACCTGAGAGCAGTGAGTGGGAGCTGGGATTAACAGCGAGACACACCTGTGTCAAAAACTTTTACCCAACCCAGGAAAGAGTACATCAGTTTGGCATGCTCAAGAAAGCTGCGCTCAAGAGAAAGAAGTGGGTGAGTGTGTGAAAATTAATTTTGGATACTTCACGAACACTTTCATCGGAAGGGACGTTGGATTTCCTTTCTTGGCACATCTTGGCATTCCATTTTTTGTGTATTTGTTGGGGGAGGTCTATCTTCACGAGCACAAGTATGTAAGACCTGTGACCACTTCAGTCAAACTCGGGCACAAGCTCGTTTTGTGTTACACACTTTTCCTGCACAAACTTTGCCAAGCTTACGTTCTTCCTAACACTGAAGTGTTTGATGGAATTTTCTAATTATTCCACCGAATGTTTGCGCGAACGCTTAATGTGTAGGGCTTAGGAAGCTGTGGCTGTGGGCCAACGCCTTCCCCAAAACTTGAAGGCATTAAAGGATACTGTTGTGCTGCAGGTAACTATGTATGTGTGTGCGTGCGGCAAGTAAACAGGACACCCACTCATTATCTCAAAGGACTAGGCAGAGGAAGTCGAGTGCTCGATGACTCATCCCGCGCCGCGTATATGCGAAACCGTGCAGTTCGTATATCATCCGTCACAGAACGTGCAGAGGCTTACTTGGGAGTCGTCTGACGGCGGCACGTTCGAATAACACCACGCATCACGGTGACGGCTCAAAAGACTGAGCTGTTTCCCATTGAAACGAGACTCCCGAGGAATTTGCACACCTTCAACCGTTCGGGAAAAAGGTGTTGAAACATGGTAGCATTGATGACTGCCGCATTGCAAGGGTACATCGGGGAAGTCCTTCAACGCAGAAACCCTCGCCCCAATAATCTGCCGAAATGCTGCACAGTTGGTTAGGGTTTGGTTGAAGTAGTGCGGGTGATGTTTCATGAATCTGATATCGGTGGAATTTACGCAGCATTAGCGTGGCTTACAGTTACATACAAGATGTCGTTGGGAGAGGGAAATGCAAAGAAGCCAACAATGGGTAAAAAGGGTTAGATACTTGAGGCACTGTTGCTACAGCAAGATCAAAGCGAATGTTTGGAAAACATTAGCTTCAATTAGCTTATTGTGAAAATGAAAATTTTTATTGTATCAAATTGAGAAACAGAGAATGTCTTAAGATAGTTATGAGACAAGAGGCGGGAAGACTAATGCAGGAATAAAACAGATTCTCATATTAAATAATATTTACTATTTCCAATCTCAATCAAGTCTCTTCAAGATATGTAGAAAAGTTTGGTAGGAATTTTCCTCGACTTTCCTGCATCACAGTAACGTCGTAAGAGTCTTTGTAGCATTAAACTCTCTATCATTTCTAGCTACAATCATTGCATTTTAAGAGTCAATTCTATTTTTAATTTCTGGCAAGGACACCGTTCCATAGTTATGTGTTTCCCGAAGACATTTTTCATCTTGTCAAGTTTAATTTTCGATTATGTGAAATCAGCTTTTAAACCTCTTCATCTAATAATTGTTGAATTAAAAATAGGTTCACTATTAATCAATTACAATCTATTGCTTAAATGTGGCATTAAACCACTTAAGAGTGTAATTAATCCGAATGGGTTCGATAATAACGTTGGTATTTTAAAAATGGCCTGTAAAACCCTGCAATTGGATAACTTAATTATGCAAAAAACAAACCACTAGCTCATAAATTTCCTAGAGTCATAAGAGTCACCAACTTGAAGTTGGAATCCTTTCTTGAGATATTTTATTTAATTTTTGTTTGTATTTAAATTATGTTGTTTTATCGACAACGATCCTTTTCAAGAGTGGAATCAGGTATAGTTTAATATCTTTTCGAGCTATTCAAATCTCCTTAGAAGCAATTACATACGTAAGATAAACCATCATTCGTTTTTTCCTAACAACTTCGCTCACTCATCCCGAACGCCCAACAACGACTTGTACACCAAATCGTTTCGGTGATTGTTTTGCGTACATCTTGATAAAATACCAGCTCTAGCTACACACAGACACTAAACTCCATTCTTACAGTGACTTTACTCAAAGAGTCTTAAATCCAACTTCCACAAAACTTTACCCCCAAAACTCGTACCCATTAAGCGTCGATCGTTAGCATACAAATGTTCTTTGAATTGGTATCCAGAATCGAAACACCAACTGTCCTGCCCTGCAATCCGGGTACAATGAAATTTCCCAACACCAGTGAGGAAAATAAAGTAGTAGAATAAGTCAAACCATTTAATATCCATTATCTGCTATACGTGAGCGTGGAACCGGTTGGAGCCCCTTCGACTCCCGCGGTACAACTTTTGTGACGTGGCCACCGCGCTGAAGAAACACAGACGCAACAGTAGCAGTGATGATGCTGGGACAAATCGGGAGCCACCAGTTACTGGTCACCAGGATTTACGTTTGCTATTCTAAGGAAACCAACAACGATGGTGCTCACGAGTGAATGTTTGTAGGGCTGGTTTGTTCCATTGCATTGGTATTCCTCTTTCGTTTCGGGTACTTTGAGGTTAATTTATGCTTATGATTCGTCGCTTCCGAAGTGCCCAAAACCCAGGGGTGCCGAATGAGGGAAACAGTAAATGTTCCGCCATGTGTGTCTGTCTGTTTTGTTGAAGTTTTTTCCATGAGTTGGATCGTGCTGGCACGCGCTCGTTTGTCACGCAAGGACTCGTAGAAGCGTGGAGGTCCTTTTTCATACCGTTTTACGAGCAGCCGTCTTACGGGACGGGAAAGAACAACTGTTCCAACTGTACATTAAAGGGACCAGCCAGATCGAACGATAGGCGCGAGTCTCTGTGGGTTTTGCTTCGGTTAAATATTTCCAAGGAGTTTCCCCTTGTTGTCGGGTGGATATCGACTGAGTTGCTTTCAGTAGTTTAATTGGAAAATATCACCAACAGATGTGGATGCAAGTGGCTTATCTTAAATCCCAATGAAACTAACACGCTTCCAAACACGTTGGAAAGTGAAGTTGCCTCAAGGGACCTACCATGTGTCATTGAACTATGACCTAACCCAACAAAAAAGATTGTTCATAAACCTCCAAGAGTTACGTGGCTGTGCATTAGTAACAAAAAAAAAACTTTGAGTGAAACGAACTCGGAAGGTGTTAATTACTGACACATTTCGTATGCGTGCTTTTCGGTCCCACTGACACCTGTCAAGCACTGCATGACAATTGTGTCGCTTTGTATAACCCTGTCCTGGAAGGTGTGAAATAATATCGCTGGAGGTTGCCAGTCTCATACAAGTCGTTAAAAGTGTCTGACCTCAACTATCTCCGGCTCTCCAAGGTGTCAAACGATTATCAGACAAAAGTGGAACCCTGTTAACTATAACCTTGACTAACAAATTGTTTCTGCCAGCTGTTTCATAGCAAAGGGTTGATTTCTTCAAGTACATTGGAATTTACGAAGATAAATTTAGCTGCTCTATTTTTAATAGGCACATAGTTCTTCGTTTAAGGCAAAAACACTATTCTCCAGGGTTTGTAATGATTGAATTTAAGTGCAATAGTCGACAGCTTCAGTTAAACTCCGGAAACTTGTAGGCCAATGTTTGATTTACGAGTCCCAAGTTGAGCGCAACGTTCGCACTAGCGCTCCAGCATGTAAATATATGTACGTGTCGTTAAGTTATGCTGCAGGTGCGGAATAGTGCTGCCGCCTAGCGTAAACAATGTAACGACACGAAGGCACGATGCCTCCGGGGAGGCATTCTTCGGTCTGTTGTTAAATGCGAGTGTTTATGAATGTTTTACAAACGATGCACGGCTTCATTGCCAACTGTTGGAAAGTTGCTCGGGTGTCGGGCTAGCGATCGTTGAAAGCTTTTATGCTACGAATCGGTGGAATTTGTGTGTCGTGTTGTAACGAAAACAAGTTGAACAAGAAACACAGTGTGGTGATGTTCCACACAAGAAAATGGAAAATTTTGTTACAATATTTAACAAAATCCTGTACACGACCGATTTCATCCACATGAAGCTGCCATACCGTGCCGCCCTGTTATTGCGTCAACCAAATGCAAATCGTCCAAACGATTCTCGAAGGAATACCTAGTTCTAAAAGCCATTTTTATCAATCCAAGATAAATGGGAACCTATGTAAACGACATCCCATACATGGTGGCTCGGTTTGTTTGACTACCACCGGAAACAACATCCCTTAAGGAGAGATAAAGAATAAAACCGAAAGACAGCTAAACTAAATCGTTCCACCCTAAAAATCTGTCTTAGTTTTAGGTCTTTTTGCCAGTTTTTTTCTGCCTTAAATGTTAACTCTTCCCTGCAGCAGGAAGAGAAATAGAAGTAGTCCTTCCTCCCCTGTCCAAATTCAAGCCGGCCTTGTCGATCCAACTTTTCTCCTGTCTGCCATTTATTATCGCCTGATGTGTATGTGTGTGTGGCTGGCTGGCGCTCCAGCAACCAGCACCAGAACACAGGCTTTGTTCCGGAAAAACTCACACACAGAGGGCTGATAGAAATTTGAATAATGCTTTTCAATTGTCTTCCTGCTTTATAGCCTCTTGGACAACGGCTCCGATCGTCTGGCGTTGCACAATAAAGCTTCCTGGGCTTATCACTGCGGGAGATGCTGGGGGAAGGGAGGGTATAAAACCGATGCAAGGAGGTGTAAGCCGACAGCTATATAGGATGTGCCTAAAATGTGCCAGAATCTGCTCGCTATGATGGTGCTGTGGTCAAGCCCTTTACACTCGTTCCAAAGTATTTCACTAACCCCTTTTCGATCTGGGAAAAGGGAAAGTTCCGGCGCTTAATTGCTCTCTATTTTCAGAATATTAGACATTTGGGATCAAGTTCGTCCGAGCAGTGCCTAGATATGCCCTTTGCATCTTTCTACCAAGGTTCTCCGGTGTGCGCCAGTCTTCAAACGGCAAGCTTTTTGCCAAATAATCTCTTTGTTGAGCAAGAGTCATAAAAATAAACATTAACTCCTATCCCCCAGTCGGCTAGAGTACGGGAAATCCATCGGGTTATTATACAACTATTCCTGGAGAGGTCCTGGGGTGGTCCTGTCTTTGAAAGACTCGATCAGATGTCAGAATATCCATTGCAAGAGGTGACTCGTTGTTAGACCCCGGTTAGACTTCGGTGTTCCAATGAACATGTTCACGGATTAGCCACCCACCGGGAAGACATTAAAAATAAGCAGGGAACCCGTACAGCACCTGTGTCTTCGATCCTGTGCAAATAGTTGCCTCCCGCACGGTCGTACGGGGTGTTTTGTTTGAGTTTCGACTCCGATAGCAACCATGTTTAACGATAAAATGCTGTTCAGCAGCGTTAGCAGAGCCATTTTTATCGTCACTAAACGGTCGACCCCAGGTCCAACCGCTGTACGACTGCAAACACCTGAGCTTGAGAGGAATTGATTTTCTCCTGAAGCGATGTTCTGCAACGGACAGATTGATACGCCCACTCTCGCTCGTGCTGAAAAGATGGTAGCACCACAGCTTCTCCCCATATTTTGGCAGCTACTCCAAGCAGAGAAATTTCGACCTTCTTCCAAGAGCGCTACCTGGTTTAACGCTTTTTCCTTGTGCTCATCTTCAAAATTCTATCCAACCGTTCCATCTTGTGATGGTTACGGTTCGTGGTGTGGCTCATTTTTCAGGCACTCGCCTTGATGCCCTTAGCCTCATCCCGTACTGAACACTGAAAGACGGACGAATCGCTGTAGTCGATTTTCCTGACAGGCTAGGCTAGAGCGCTTCTGGTGCGCTTATTTTGCTGCTGTCAGAGCCTTGCTCTTGCTGTTGAGATTCGTTTTTTTGCCACACTAAGGTGCATCTTAGTTCTGACGGTTTTTTTTTTTGTTCTTTGAGATTCACCCATCTACAACGAAAAAGAAAAACTTAAAACATGATTTGTTGCTAGGATGTTATGCTTCCTAGAACGATTTGAAACACACGCTTTTCAAAAGGAGAAGAAACAGCATCAAAAAAAGACGTGGCTGAACACGAGGACTTTAGCAGGGCATCGCCACAAATGGCTCAACGACAGGCAAAACAAAACAACTCCACGAAGAAATAGAAAGATTCTTTCAATCTGAACAAAAACCTCCACGATGAAACCACAGCACAGAGATTTCCCCCCCCCCCCCCCCCCCATAATGATCATAATTGCAATCATAAAGCGAGTCAAAGCCAGAAGTTCACTGTTCGGGGGGTGATGCTTCGGAGCATTAAATAATGGTGAAAAAATCTGTTTGATGAAACTAAAAAACATTCAAACTGTTTGGGAGAAGAGTGGCAGCGATAAGCGTGCATAGATAGATCGTGGTTTTACGTGCTTTGTTTTACTGGTTCTATTTTTACCCTTCAACTAGATCAAAGCATAATTGATTGTACATAGCCCGTGTGGCGATTCCAGTGCATTTTTTGAAGAAACATTGTTGTCCTCAAGCGCTCAAGCATGTCCTTCGCACGCATTTTGCCGGAAATCATAATCATGTCAGAAGAAACTGATGGAAAGGACAGTAATTTTTTTTTTTTTGGCATCAATTCCAGTAAAAGACTAGCATGTTGCGGCCGGGTTTATGCGGCCGGCATGATCTATTGTCTTACGAGCCTTGTCGATAGCACGAAGTTGAATTACTTCGTAGCAGCACTTGGTACCGAGGAACGGTCCGGAAAGAATTTGATACTCATTCCTGCCCTGTATAAAGACCGACAACGCTGTCTCCTTTAGATCCAAAAATAATAAAACTTATAAACATGAATATTAAGCTCACTTTTAAGGCTGATGGATCTGTTTGTCTGCCAAAACAAATTGATGATGACATACCTGTAAAGATAGAAAGAAAAATGACAGAGTTAATAAGAGTTTTAAGCCACAGATTTAAAGGATACTAGGAGATAGCGGTATTAGTGTTAGAAAAATTTGAATTAAGAAAAGAAAAATATTAAATCAGCACTTCCAAATCTATCTTTAAACAATATGTATATCAGACATGTGTTCAGATACTATGTGAGACATGAGCATAGAAATGGTTTGGATTGCTTAATTTACTTAGAAGTGGATAGTGCACCTTTCAATTAAAGTAAAATGTTAGCTTAATTTTTGTATATATTGCATTAGCAATAAAACAAATCGTACCAAAAATAAGTGGAAACAATTACTAATTGAATCATGACCGATGATTACAAAAGTAGACTTAAATTCTCCTCCACAACGGGAAAACGAAATGCCAGACGGGCAAATTACCCGAGAAACGATGGATAGCGTAATTTGTCTAATTACAAAAAAATCTTCCCCAATCTACGAACGCGAACATTCTTCCTTTTGTATCGCCCACCCAACCCAATCAGGTGGAAAGCATTGCACACTGAAAAACCTTCCTTTTATTGTACCAAGCTACCGGTCACGAACCACCCAGTCCTGGAGCAATTGCAACCTCAGGTTGCAAACACACATTCGGAAGATACCGTCGCGACGTGACTCTCGGATATAGCCAGAAAGCGCCACCAAACCTCGACCCGTAAGCAACGCCTGAGACATAAAACCCCTGGTCGTTCCGAGGTCGCTAATAAAATCAAGGTAAAGCACTCCAACAAACCAGGTTGCTTATTTACGTTGCCCGTCAGCTGGTCTGTGAGGTAGTAAAAGGATGTTTTAAACACATTGATTCGTCCATTTTCTCGGCTCTCATCCAGTGGACAGAGATTTGTTACGAATGCGCGAGTGGCAATTGGTAATAGGTATAAGAGCAATGTCTGTATTGGCGCGCACGTCGAGTTGCGAGTATAAAAAGAAAGAAATCAGCTGAACAGCAATTGGAAACGACCTCGAAATGGGTTCTGGAGGAATGCAACCAATTTAAAATCGTTGCCAATTCGAAATGTCGTTGATCGTTTCGGTAGTCACCTTCCGTTGGGATTAAGCCGAATGGCTGCAGGGTGTCTTCATGTTAAACGGGGAAAGGGTTCGTGATGACTTCCCCCGGAACTGCACAGTGGACATCCATAAGGTTTCGTTCGGTTCTTGCAGTAGTAGACGCAAAAGTTGTCCTTTTTTTTGGATACGCTTCGTACAGCATTTCTGCGAGCGTCAGAGAGAAAGATCACACAGAAGAGACGTGCCACGAAAGTAAAGCAAAAAACATGCTGTGCATTGCAGATAATCAAGCTTTCTCTTATGCTGGTGTAAAGCTGGTGTCGGAAGGAAAAGAAGAAAGAACACACATCGGTGTGCAGAAGTGGTCGTAATATGAAAATCTAATTTGCTTTCGCATCCGTTTCCGTCAACGAATAAATTCGTCGTCCACCGAGACGGAACCGAGGAAAGGGAAAGACTCGGAAGCTTAGCGAACGATGCACTGCTTTTCCTGCCGGCTGCATCGGGCGGAACTTTGAAATTCGCCAAATGAAATTTCACTTTTAACTCTCGTGCCTGTGTAGCAGTAACGTTGCTTTTTCGTTATCAGTGACAAGCTTTTCCCGGCGAAGTTTTTGCTGTTTTTCTATGCACTCTTCTGTTTTCCTAAAGCGACACAGATCGATTTGTCCCGTCGGTATCATCGCGATGAGCTCTCTTTCTCGTTCCGTGCATCGACCCAGACCCAGACTTAGCAAGCGATACACGTGACACTGGATAAAACATAAAATGCACATGCACTCTGCTTTGGGACAAGCTTCCAAAAGTTCTTCCCAGGGACTTCCGGTTTTTTTTATTATTTTTTTTTTAACTCTGCAACACTCATTTCCTATGCACCAGAGCAAAGACAGTGCACGACCACCGTAGGAACAAATTTCAAGCAAATTAATTTATAAAACTTGCCATCCCATCCTTCCGCAAGGTAAGGGTAAGTGGAAGTGGAAGTGCATGGTTGAGAAACTTTTGCGCCGCTAATTTTATTCCAAGCGTCGTGGCCGTTGCTCCGTGGAGTTCCGTGGAGTGAGCTGGCAGTAAGAAGCTAGCAAATTGGCCTCAAGAGTGCAAATAGTGTTCCCAACCGGTCTCCTTAACGGAATGAAGTAAAGTTGTCACGCGGATACTGGAAGGGCTTGCTGGAAAATCGTCCTCAAAATAAAAATGGAAGCCGTTGCCGTTTGAAAGACGCCATGAAGTGAATGGGGAAAAAAGCAAATGTACTGCGCACAGAAAAAGAGGAAAACCAAAAAAAACGCACTCACTTTGATAATAATCTGGAGCATTTCGTTACGAAGTTGGAAGGAAACGGGTTTGAAGAGATGGTGATTAAATATTTAAATTTCTCTACCATATTTATTTGCTTTAGAGCGCCATACAAAACTGGTAAAAACACAAAAAAGTGGAACGGAAAAGATGAACTCGAGCAAAGCTTCCCGGGCAGTAAGTTTTGGGATAGAATAATTAGCGTAAACGTATCGCGGAGTGATGCTTACATTAGCATGAGTAAATGTTTTGAAATAATGTTTTTCAAGAAGGTGATATGACTGTCGTCCCTAGTGAGTAGTATTAGAGGAGAAAAATATTAAATTGCATTCATTGTTGTGAGACTTTTAGCATTTTATTTGCAGTTTACAGAAGACCGAAGAAAGTTTAACTGTTTAGTTATTTCTGCAATTTAAAATTGATAAAACCGTGACATGAATAAATACCTAACAAAAAACAATTCCATATAAAAAAGGTATAAAATGTAGGAACCGAGAAGAAAAAGAAAATAATCTTGAACAAAATAAATAAAACAAAAGACAAAATAAATTTATTGAATACATGTCAAAAAGCCGCCACTCTTAAAATAAATAAAAAAATATACAAATTCGTGTCAAAATACACTAAAAAAACAACAGTTACGGAACAGTAACAGTCAGTGAAGGAAAAAATTAGTAAGAACAAAAAAAAAGACGGAAAAAATAAGGGAATAAAAGTAAATAAAAACAACAAACGATTTTTATATAATGTGGTAAAATTTCTAACAAATATACACAAAACTCACAACAGTTAAAAATGACTGACAAGCAAATATATCAAAGCAACAGCAACAAAGCGTCCTCGAGACATATGATTTTTAGCAAATAATGTAATAAATATTTCATCTTGATGTGTGACGTTGACCAGAATAATTGGAGAGTAAGTATCAGTTTGAAACTACATACAAAGAAACACAACACAGGAGCACAAATTAAAAAGGAAACAAACGTGAGAAACACATGTGGTAATCCAATAACACGCATTTAACCACCCAATCGGACCGTTTTTCCACAGCTTCTTATCCGGTTTTCAAACACTCTGTTGATCTGTTTTTTATCTACCATCTTTCTAGAGTGTCTCGAGAGGTCCTTGATCCTTCCCTTTTACTATATCCTTTATCCTTTTCACATTCACCATGCCCGTGTTTGGCTCTTCAAACAACGGGGCAAGGTTTCCGTTTACCAAAACTGCCCCTTCCAGATAATATCAATCACACCCAAATGGAAAGCAACGAAAAATGATCCCCGAATTCCTTCTTATCGCCGAGTGGAGTCCTTTAACCGGGCAAAACATCAAGTCGCATCAAGAAAACCTTTTCCTGGACGAGCGAATGATTTCGACATTCCGGTCCTCGACGCTCCTTTTCTGCGTGTTCTCATCTTGCTTGGACTCATGGGCTCTGGGTTGGGTTAAAATTAAATCAATAAAATAATGTGTTCAATCAGATGAAGGCGAGTTGGGCAGGAAAAAATCACGGCTTCAGGAAACTTATCCCAACGCTATTCGAACCTTTCGTCAACATTGGCTTTGTGTTGGACGGTTTGTTTTTTTATAAAGCTGGCACCTTCTGAGCTGATTCGGTCCGTTTGATTAAACTGTATCATGATGAAACGATGTAAAGTTTGTCTTGCCAGCATGGCAATGTTTACCTTTATATTCAGTGTATAACAGCGAACACAGGCACACACAGAAAAAGGAATCCTCTGCATTACAATAATGGCTGTCGATTTTCGTTAATGTACTCGCCCTCCTTTCAGTAACGAAATTCAATCGATCGGAAGTTAACGCCTGCCACCGAACGTGCAGCCGACGTTTTCGCACTAAAAACCACCCTCTGCATGTGGTACGGAGGGCGAAACTTTGCAAGGGCCTTGCGACCTGAGATGCCAGCTCAACACACCTGGTGCGTGAAATTAGTACCAAAGTTGTTCCTGGACCCTCCTGCTTAATGGGTGAATGTGTTGCAGGCGTTTGTCCGTTTTCGTCCTTTTTTTTTTTTGGTTCGCCGCTCTTACCAATCGGGTGTTGTAATGTTACCTTGCTTTTGTCCAAATGATGATCGAGTGTTCCAGATATGGTCTAAATATCCCAGTAAAACTACCACCGTGGCAAACATCGTTTCCCTAGCTCTATCCCTAGGAACTGTTTCGACGAAATTAGGGGTCCTGTTTGCCGTTGAAGTACAGCAAACGCAGGTAAAATATGTGTGACTCGTGCCAATTTGTAACACCTTTTATGGTGTGCCACCATCTCACCTCACCGTTGCACATCAAACTTTGCCAACTACCGGAAATTGTTCTACACAGTGACACATTATGTGCTCAACTGTAGGCATAATACTGTCGACTAACGGGCAAAGACGACAACGAGACGGACGAAAAAATACCCCGAGAGCACATAAAAATCAACATTAGAATAATGACCTGTATCCGGTCAAACACACATGCGGAGGGAAAAGCAGCATCACACCAGACCGAAGGAAAACTTTCGGCCCCCGGGAGGTACGTTGTTTGATGGTTCGTGTCGTCGGTACGACACATCGTGCACAGAACTTTGTTTCCTATGTTGTCGTCTTTTACATCTTTTGTTGGCGTAAACTGTTTGCATCGCTTTTGACGCTGTAGCTGTTGAGCTTTAGGTTTTCGGTGTTGGCAACAGCCATGGGTGAGAACCTTGTTTGGTCAAGCAGGGAAACCACAAGCTCTTTTTCTCATTAGAGACGTACGGCTGATATCCTTGATGAAGGAGGGGGACGATATTATTTAGAACAGTTTACTACTGAGCGATCTTTGATAGAGAAGAAAATGAATCAATTCTATTGGATGAAGTGAAGTGCTCTCAAGAATAATTAGGCAACTAGAATTGAACGTGAAATTCTGAACGTGAATTATTGGGGGTGGTCTGGTGACCGAGGTGTTAGCAGCAGCCCATAAGGTCAGCTTACAAATGTTGTTACAAGCATCTAGCGAACGCGAAGAAGCTGCTCAACAAGCTGAAGCATCCGCTGGATCCTGGGACAATCTGGTTGTGCTCGCACGGGAAGAATGTTCGTCAGGACCAGAAGTCCTAGCATAAACTTCCTCAGACGGGAATGGCAGGCGGGTTCGTGTCGTCGGAAAAAGACGTGACACCACCGTTCGACCAAAGCCTCAATCTGAAATCCGATGAGTACATAAACATACTGGAAACGGTAGTGAAGGATCACTATAGTAGCCAATCGTAATCAGCTTTGATTATAGCAGGATTCTCGCCGTATCTTTATCCTTTGGACTATTTTGCTTGGAGCGCAGTTGAACAATACACGAATCAATCGTCCAGCAACACTAAAGCGAAACTAGTGAAGAAAATTCAGTCCATTTTAGCAGTCCAAAGATAGGATCTGGAGCCAGATCGAGGCAGTAATCGATGCTCAGGGTCAAATATGAGCCTTGAAAACTTAAAATAAATTTTAAATGATTTCCAAAACATCCCATTAGGACCACTTGGGTTTAATACCATGTACATGGTCTGACTGACTGACTACTCTAGGAAGGCTTGCTATTTGCATGCCAAGATCTCTCGAAATTTCAATGCTTCAGAGCCCTTAGAAGCACATAATTCTTAACATTTTGCTAATCCCACGACGTTTACAGTTGTATATTGGAAAATCCATCTGTTCTGCTGTTAAGACATTTAGGCCTTTTGAACAAGAGAAGAAAATATTATTTTCAATTTATGTAGCGGCCTTATAAACGATTGTCGTTTCAACACAGATTTCAGTTGTATTTAGTTCGAAAGATGAATATTTCAGTCGTTACTCTCGTTCAGTTTTTGTTATAATTTTAACTTTATTTATCTTCTTGACTTAACGTCCTACAAAATCACGCAAGTAATCGAAAAGCTTGCTAGATTTGCTGTTACCACGTAACTGGAGTTAGTCTTCACTTCTGCGGAAAGGGCGGAATGAGATTTGAACCACCGCTGTCAAAAATAGCACGCTGGTCGTGTTCAACACAAGCAGCGACTAGAAAGGGAACATCCTTTTAGAAAATAACACATAATTTCTATACCACCTGAAATCCATCATTAGACAGCCTACCATTCCACACTTTAAAATTGTCCTCTGAGTCCTTTAACTATTATAAACCATTTTAAAATGCTTGGCCTCCCGCACCGAGCCGAACTTTTCCGCGGTTAAAATATTCAAACCAAAGTTTCTCATTTAAACTCAGCTGCCGTGGCTGAGTTTTTAAGCTTTCGACTAGAATATGAACAGTGCTGACACTATATCAAAGAACGACTTCACCGATTAGTCTGACCAGCATGCGAACGCGCTGGTGGCATGTGATGGCTAAAACAAAAAAAAAAAGAGGAAACGAAAACTTCCTTCCCTTTGCTTGCGTGTGTGAGTGTGGGATGAGACTTTTTCCTTCCATTTAACGACCGAAAACCGCTGTCGATTTTGTGAGGATAAAGTTTAAGCGGTCCACTTTTCCGTTCGGCATTGGTGGGTTTTTTTTTGTGTGGGTCTGTTTCGTGCTTTTTTGTGTTCTCACTCACTTTCCCACCAGACAGACGGGAGACTCTTCCAAGTTTTTTATTTTTTTATTTTAGAATTTTAGCCTTCTAGGTCTATGTTGAAAGCTATCCTAGTTTTTTTTTCTTTCTTTCGTGGATACTGGACACATTCATTTTTTTTTTTTCGTTCCTTATAAGCGATGCATCCATGAAGCAAAAGAAACCCCTTTTCATTTAGCAGCGATCGCAGAAGTAAAGATAGCAGGGAATCCGGCGGGTGAAAGCTTGTTCTGCCCGACGCTCGCCACGTTAAGCTTACGGATTTAAAAGCTAAAACTTCCGCCTTCTAGAGCTAACGAGTGCTTTGAAGCAGGGCACCCGTCTCTGAAAGCATCCCTGGTTGCAGTGAGCGAGAATCTAGCAGCACACAAAAAAGCGGGAGTAGGGATTTTCCCTTTTGGAGCCGTTGATGGAAGCGAAGGATTTAAACTGATTTCATGTTCGAGCATCCGAGAAGCGTCCTTCGTCACATGGCGCATCGTATGTGAGTGTGTGTGTGTGCGTCTCTCTCCATTTCCACCGTCTTTTCTCACACAAAAACCCGAGTGTCGCTAATGCTCGCTCAAGTGTAAACATGATGTGAAGTACGTCGGGCTCGTCTTTTGCTACACCGACCAGACGTACGTGATGCCGACCGGTGGTGTACACATAGCAGGATGGGAAGAAAGATATTTTCTCGCAGATATTTGGAGGACATTACTTTTCCACCCTGCCCCGCTACAAGGCTTATCAAACCTCCAAGATGGAGACACGCTCGCTTGCCGGGCGTACCGGTTTAGCATGATCCAGAGCATCATTTCCGATGCAATTCACTTTCTTTTTGGGGGGTGGAAAAGGGGCCAGGCAGCGGAACTGGAAGAAGCTTTAGCGAAACGATAACGGAGATACACTCGGCGCATAAGTGCATCGTCCGCGTAAATGCACTTGAGATGGAAAGGGTGCACACAAAAAAAAATATGAGGAACGAATGAGGAAACGTCTGAACAAGCGACGTGTAGAACATGGTGCAAAAAGCTCTCGCTTTTCATTTTCTCTTATCACTGACGGGGGTTTTCTGGATTTCTAGTTTTTATTTCGCTCATTCCTCGTTCCTTTCGTTCGGCTGAAGGGCTGTAATGGTGCAGATAAAGTTAAAATTTTAAGACTTTCAGCACTTTCATCCTTACATGTAGCCTCGTATAAACATCACAGAGATGTACATTTTAAACTTTCTCGCTTGTGTGATACGACAGGTTTTAACTAAAACTCCGCTACATTAACGAAAACAGTAAGTCTTTAACAAGACAATTTTTAATTTTTTCTCCCATTTATCTTTAAAATTTAAAGAGTATAGAATCATATTTTCCATTTCAATCCTTATTTAAAGTAAAGGTTTGCTTAAGTTCGTAAACCAAGAAATAAAACAATCCAAACATCCAAAAAATATTTCCTCGGAAAAAAAACTCAACTTTATCTCGTACATCAAAAGCAAACCCGAAACGAAATTGCATTCAATGGCTCAAGTTACGATTTATGAGGACCGTTCCTGGCTAGTGGCATTTTTATCACACGCTTTGGCTAAGAAATTCGGCACGAAAAAAAAAATCTCAGAAGTGTATAATGTTTGTTCTTTGCAGACACTTTTTCCGCCTTTCATCGCACGATCGACTTAAAAAGTTCTGGTCAGTTTGGAATATCTTTGGAGGATACTATATCCTTCCTAAACGAGAGAAAAAAGGCTCCCCCCTCCCACAAATATCCAACAGAGAACACACAAAATTCCCAAACGAACAGTTTTCGACACTTTCATTGAACGAGAGGATTTTGTGATCATCCGATGAAGTGGTAATTGAATGTTTGAAACTTCATTTTGATTCCACGACAAGAGCAGAATAGGGTGCAAAAAAAAAGTCTCCCAGCGAATGCTGAAGAACGCCGGCATCTAGCAACAAAAGCCTGCCATCTCCAGTTCTTTAGACGAGCCGGCCATATCCACCAGCCAGTTTGTGTCAACTTCCAAACGAGCGTTTTATCTCTCCCCAGCAAGCCGGGAGACACTAGAGCAACCACTGATCGGAGCAGCAATGGCAGAACTGCTTTGATGTCATTTGGCCTCTAAAACGCCTCGGGATCGTAAGCAGAGCAGTGCTAGCGCAGCGCCGTGTATGCAGTGAAGATTTTGCGGTCCGGATATGGTTCTGGAGCCGAACGAGCTAGCTGCACCCCGTTACTGTTGCAACTCGAAACCGAACCGGTGCGAGTCAAAGAGTCGAAACATGATCGAACGCCTTCGGGCGATGGAATGTATTTTCTGGATGTGGTTCGTACCGCAAAATGAAACCGGAAGGTGATGGTTTTTTTTTCTCCTATTATTGGACGAAGCGTAATTTTGATGAATCCTTCGGGAGGGTTTGGTGCTAGGCTGTATCATTTTGGGCACTAAATTTTGAATGAGTATTTCGAAAAAAGAAAGCGATGTGTTGGATGCAATGTCTGCAATAAAGACAAATGGGGCTGAGGTTTTCTTTTGTGCGGCTGGTTTGCTGTTCTTGCAATGCCACAAAGCATTGAATATGAGGCAATTTCAGTGGCATTATTATACTGACACAAATTGAAGGTTGTTAACAATTATTTAGCGGTCTAACTATTTCCTTTTTCCTTAAGATATTTAGATATTAAGATTATCATTATATAATTCAACGCTCTTCTGTTTCTGAGTCTGCCGACTGTGCTACCATTCCAACCAAAAGAACCCGAGTCGGAAGCAAAGTATTGGTTGACGGCGAAGATCTTGAGGTGGTGGAGGAGATCAGGCCACCTTCGTACGATCGTAACTTCTGACAACACCCTAAGCAACGGACTCCGAAAGCACATTGTTCAGGAAAGTCGTGCCTACTAAGGGCTCCACAAGCTCCTGTGATTCAGAGGACTTCAACAACACACGAAATGCATACATTAACACGTTCGATAGTCCTCTGCATGTACTAGTCCTAGTCCTGGACTTTGCTGAAGGAGGAAGCCAAGACACTAGCCACGAAATGCGTATGGAGAACTAAAAAGAACCACGAGCTAGCTGAGCTGTTTGGCGGAGCAGAAATCGTGACGATTGATAAGATGGTTGGGAGTCATGCCCCACCAGGAAGGTATTTGTCAGCGACCTGTTCTGCAGTCGTTTAGGGGCACTGCAGCCCAAGACCGAGACGGATTATTGGAGAGCTGCTCATTAGCTGGCCCCGAAGAAGCGTATTTTGCCGTCATTAAATTGATTATGTTTTTTTTCTGAGCTTCACAATAAATTAATTCAATTTGTCAACACTTTAGCACATCATTTCATCTGACAATTTGATGCTTCATTGCTCGTTATTCAAAACCATATTCAAATTTTAGTTTGACGAATGCATTTAATCTCTCGATAGCGTACGGCCAACAAATTAGGCCACTGTTACAATCCGTCCATAGGTGTATAGTATTTCATATCTAGCGCATCGTATGCAACCATCAGACATGTCCAGAGAACCTTTTCCCCCATCGAACAGGAGAACACGAAAAATCAAGAAAATCCATACCAACCATAAATCATGCACATTGGTCCCTTCTTCATCGGTTTCAATGTCGATTGAATGACGGTTTTCCCCTCCCTGGTACTGCACCGTGAATGCACTACCGTTGGATTAATGCAGCAGCTGCATTTGTGCCAATTATCGGTGAACGGTTCGCTACCTCCGGTTGAACCCCTCGGCAAACATGTAAACCACAGATTCGATCCGATTTCTCCCTTCTATCCCGGATTGTCTTACATACTCGGACGTTTCCCCGTGAGAGGTGACATCAAATTTATGATCACGGTACCGATTTTTGATGACGCGCCGACAAACATGCACCACCCTCCTCCTTCCCCGTTCGTTCCCCGTGGGTGTTCATTGCCGTCCACATGATCTGTGCGGGCAATTATGGAGCGTTTCATCAACGTCATCATCGATGGGTTTTAATGTTCGTCAATGGGCGCTCCATCATGTGGCGTTAGGTGTGACCGCAATGGGGGTACGGATGGTGTGGTGAAGAGGAGACAAAAAACGAATCCAACATCTAGTTTTCTATGGCCCACTGAGACCACTGACAGGCCACTGCTGCTGCCATGTTGCGATGACGTGTCGGTCGATCAGCGTCCGACCGGGTGTGCGGGAGTTTGACAGTTTGAACATGCACAAACATCGGACCACCTTCGAAACGATAGGAAGTAAAAACAAACACACAGAAGGTTCCCATTTTGCTCCTCATCGAGGGAGGTGAAGGCTGTTAAAAAAGGAAAAAAAAGGTAAAACAAAAACGATTCTAAATATCGCCTTTGGCTGCACTTAAAAACTTTAACGATCAGCAGAGCGCTCCCGAGCTGAACCACTAATCTAAAACGGTCGATCACGAGGGATCTCAAAGAAGTATATTTTTATGATTTAATTCATTCGTTCCAGAAATGGTGTTCATAATTTTCTTTTCCTCCCTGCCAAAGGGCGTCAAAACATTTTTAAGACGAACTGTGCATCCGAAAAGTCATTCAAAAATCACCGTGAGATGTCGTTATGGTGAAGCATCCCTCATCTCATCTAAGCATCGCACAGAGAGGCATCATTAAAATTAGGTCATTAAAGTTTCGTTCTCATCACGCTAACTGTCGATGCTGGTGTTCGATGGCGTTGGTCGCTCATAAATCTTGCACCGTGTAAGCGTCGTCAAAATACAAAAAAACGCAAGACGAATTGAGCCGGCAAGGTTTCTCACCGTACGCACACAAAACCGTGCATAAACACTAGACAAAAAGTTACAAGCAGCAGCTGAGGGTATATTTACACCCCCTGAAATAAACGGAGATGCTTTTGTTGACTTACAATAAAAAGCACCTAAATTTGTGGCCAAACTAAAACAAACATTGCGTGGCTAATACTACTCAAGCATTGGGCCCGTCGAGGGGGTGGGAAAATTGTTTTTGAAAAGACAAAACATCGATGACATGACACATAGCAAATCGAATGCTTAGTGGGTCCGCTGGCAAACAAGAAAGAAACTGAAGCTGCGCTCTTTTAATTTTCTATTGATGGACGGATATTGGTTGTTTAAAGGAGATGGTTGTTTTGTCATCGCGAAATTTTCGGGAAGGAGGTTACACAATGCCGTATCAAAAGGGTTTATGGAGGTAGAAAGATCTATGCGGTGTGGAGCCCTATAGAAATTAAAATATGCCGGAAAAATCATTGAACAAGATGTTGGAGTTGATTGATGAAAAGCCTACAAATGGCTGGTTGAATTCTAGAGCGCATCGTCATCGAAATCTTGTTATGCCGAATTGTTTCTTCTCCAGAATAATGACAGTTTTCAATGATTTAAGTTGGAAGCTACCAAGCTGGATTTGTTTTAGGCAAATCGACAACCGACCAAATATTTACTCTAAGGCAGATTTTCCAAAAATGCCGGGAGCACCAGATCCCTACGCACCACCTGTTCATTGACTTCAAGGCGACCTACGATACCATAGATCGAACCGAACTATGGAACACCATGCAGCAGTATGGATTCCCTGGGAAGCTGATACGGCTGCTGAAGGCCACTATGGACGGGGTGCAGTGCAAGGTGAGAGTTTCGGCGAGAGGTGAGAGATACCTGCTTGCCGGAGGCTCTGACCGTGATTGAGCCCGACTCGGAAGCAGAGTATCAGTTGACGGCGACGATCTCGAGGTGGTAGAGGAGTTCTGGTACCTTGGTACGATCGTAACTTCGGACAACAACGAAAGCAGCGAAATACGAAGGCGCATTGTTCAGGGGAATCGTGCCTACTGCGGACTCAAACTCAAACTCCTGCGATCCAGAAGACTCCAACAACACACGAAATGTATGATTTAGCGCACCTTGAAACGTCCGGTAGTCCTCTACGAGTACGAGTCTTGGACTATGCTGACGGCGGGTGCTAAGAATTATCTTTGGGGGTGTGTGCGAGCAGCGCGTGTGGCGAAGGAGAATGAATCACGAGCTAGCTGAGCTGTTTGGCGGTGCTGATATCCTCACGGTAGTCAAATCCGGAAGGATACGTTGACTGGGGCACGTCATGAGGATGTCGGACTCATGCCCTACCAAGAAGGTGCTCGTCACAGCGAGCTCGTTGGCTGGACCAAGTGGAGTTTAACCTGTCGGAGAACAGATGCAGCCGTGGATGAAGGACTGCAGCCCTAGACCGAGTTTCCTAGAAACGAATTGGTGACCTGGCCATGTCGACACGACGTGCTCAATCCTGAGCAGGCCAAGAAGATGAAGAAGAGGAATGATTTAAGTCACTCTTTGTTGTTATTGGAAATTTAAAATTTATACTGATTTATCAGCTTCGCAGTCTCGTTTATTCTCGAACTGAACTTTCTTCAAAAACTTTCTTCATGCCACGCAAATAAATTGATAAGAAATGCTGTCAAATTGATATTACACTCAAGCTACTCGCTTGAAACAAAAACTAAAATAAACAAAAAAAATCTTACCGCATCCATCCCGAAACCGTGTCCAGGCGCCCTCAAGCTGGAAAAAGTTAATTGTTTTCAATTATGCAACTGCAATCGCCGCAGTGCCGAAATAATGCCAACCACGCCAACACGAGCATCAGATTATTTGGTCCAAAACCATCACTCGGTCGAGGTTAAGCAGATGTCAGTGTGTGTGTGTCTAGGTATGCGTTGCAGCAGCTGCATCCGGGAATGCAACCACGTCCGCGGAATGTGACCAACATTTTCCAACACCGACACGTGCTTGCCCGGTGCCGTTGGTCGGTGGGCAGAAGTTTGTTAGTCATATTTTAATTTTACCACTCGCTTTCTCCAGCATTTGTTTCTACGTTTCGTTTTGTCCCACCAGCGCTTTGTAGTATTATCTTTTCGCTGTTTTATTTATTTTCCCGCACGCTCCATCATGTACGTGTTTGCTAGCGTGTATTTTTGTTTTCTGCTTCTTATTTTTCGCTACTTTTTTTTGCTGCTTTATTTACTAGCTTACCGGCACTGCTGCAGCGGTGTTTTGCTTTGTTCTGTAAAAATGGTTTTATCTCGCAAAAGTTCAAACGCTTCGTGTGGGCGGGTGGCGCCTGTGCCGGGGTAAAGTTTAAACTAGTTTAAATTCCTCTCAGTCAGAAAAGTCGCTGCAAGCGTTTGAAGCGGTGCAATTTTTTTCCGACGTTCTGTTCTGTTGTGGGTAAAGTGTATGTCAAAGGGGTAGAGCGAAGAATTCGGCCAGGTGTCGGGTTTTGTTGAGGAACGCGATGAGCAATTTGTCAGACAAATTTGTTTGTGACACTGACATGCTTTTTGGGAAAGGCATTACACGAACGCTTTGTGAGGATTATCAGATTTTCACGTCTGCGAATAATTTTATACGAAAATTTAATCATTCTTGGTGGAAGAACTTAACATGTCCTTAGATTTTAGTATGCTGCGCCATTCAAATACTAGGTTGATGTGCTGACTCATTGATTGACAAGGCAAAGTCCACCAAAATCTCTCAATTCTTTTGGCTACTCCTGACTTTTTTAGTACGAGAAGAACGTAGTTATCGTAAAGAGCATAAAATATACTTCTTCTAAATCCCGTTCAAACATTTTATATTCTGTCCAAGTTGTCCGGCAATGAAGATAATAAGAGGACCAATTCTGCACGACAGTCTCAACAGTTTCAGCACACAAAAAGCACTAAATGAAAGCTTAAAGCATGTCGCATTATTTGACAGCCCTCTTTTTCACGTCTTTTTGTGGTCAATTACGCTATGGCAAAAAATAAAATTTAACTTGTCACACGCTCCTTACCTAGTAACCCCACAATTGCAGCAACACGAACGACAATAAAAAAACTTATCCACATCAGTATTCACGCCACCAGACGCCATAATTGCGGTGAAACATGCATCGAAGTACGTGCACACCCCATCAAGAACCCGCCAGCTTTTGCAAAACCAAACCGCCTTTCATTTGACAAGCAAAAATATAAAATTCCATCTCTGATAAGTGAGAACAAAACGGACCCAAAAAGGGACAACAAGATCAACCGAGGACAATCATAAGAAGGAGAGCAGCAACAAAACAAAAAAAGGCAAATCATGCTGTGACCCGTACACGAATATAAACATGAATGGTACTGCTGCATTAACTTTTGGCATTTGGGGATGGAAGAAAATGGCAGCAGAAAAGCACCAGCGTACCACATAAAGCAGCAAGGGACGTGCAGGATAGCATAAATTTTCATTACGTACGAGCGGAAAAGACCGTCTGCAGTGCAAATATTGATTCGCGTGACGCAAGAGTTATGAAGCACTTTTGGCCGGAGGATTATGGTCATCCTCCTTAAGGGTTTGAGGATATATGCTCATCAAATCAGGCCAGATCAAGATGAACGCTACACGCTCCCCGTATCGAGCCCGTATTCGTATATGGACTCATAAAAATACACTTCAGATCAAACGATTGTCGTCTAGCGCTTCGATTGGATCAATGTTACGGTATCGGAGGTCGTCAAGACGGGATATGAAAAATGGTTCGTTCATCAAATCTTAATGAAGCTCCGTGATCCGTGATTAATAAAACCCTTGGACATTCGTCAGACGAAAGAAGCAAATATAAAATTGTCTATTGTCTAGTTGTACTTTATTTGTAAGAAATATTTTTGAGAATTTATTTACGTCAAACCCTCAATAATCGATTGATGTTGGGACCCCGAAAATGTGTGTGCAAAATCGTCTCCATCAAACGAAGAAAAATCAATTTCTCAGCAATAAATCTCTCAAACAGGAGGTAGAAACCTCAAACAAAAATGGTCAGCTAGTTCCACTCATCGACTCTTTCACATACGATAGCGAATTCGATTCTTTGCTGGGTGCGAAGCGTCTCGATTGTTGGCGTGTGTGGGTGAATTTGTGAAGTTTTCCGCCAGTCGAATCAAGCGTTGGATCAATCGAAAGCCACCGGAAGCCGACGCAAATGGAATGCTAATGCGAAAGCCCTACTGATTTTCCACGGGATGGGATTATGTATTTTTGCTCTCTCTCTCTCTCTCTCTCTCTCTCTCTCTCTCTCTCTCTTTCTCTCTCTCTCTCTCTCTCTCTCTCTCTGTCTTTGTGTTTGTTCGCATGAGGAGCTAGTTTTGCTTTATGCACTCCGAGCTTACCAAGCAAAGGTACCTTTTTGGGGGAGCGGGAAAACAGTCTCCCAATGGATGAACGTGCTTCAATTCGCTTTTCTTTTTCCAAACGCTTTTCCCTACTGTTTTTATGCCGATCCTTACGAGCTTAGAACTCCCCGATGAATGATTTGTTCGTGGAAAGGAGTTTTCATTTGGAAGAGCTTCCATCTCGTGCTCCCGATGCACACGTGCGTGGTAGTGTTTGTGAAGAAAAATCAAGCAAAGAAAACAAAAAGATTTGACTTATGCACACCTGGGGAATATTCTACCGATAACGAGTTCCGATCGCATTTTTCCTTATGCATTTATTTTCTTCTTTCAATTTTCGGAAAGAGGAAAAGGCAGTAGAAAATAAAAATAGCAAATTTAATTTATTTGAAGGTCAAACGAATGAGTCAGCATTTATTTTGAGCTGCCATCTGATAATTTTATTATCAAAAACAAAAGCAAAAAATCTGCACTCTTCATGGGGTTTAGTACTACCACCAGGCAAGCTTGTACGCTTTCGACCTGGTAAGGAGGAGAAATTTGCCACTAAATTAACCAATTAAACTCACGCTCACTTTTTGACACGTACAGTGCAGAACTGAAGTGGGATGCACCATTATCGATCTCGTTTCACGCTCGAGTCAAAAAAGCGTACGATCTCTTCGCAATTTAAAATAACCAACAACTAATTGAGTTTCGGTTCGGTGGCTCTCTACCCTTTGCCTTTGGAAAATGTCACCCGAAAACACTTTTCTAATTAGTGAGGATGATGCATTAGAGTGAGTTTCTAAGCCGGAGAAAAATAAGTGACAAGGAGAGAAGTGTATGAAAAATTAAACGCCCTTAAATTTGGGTAGATGAATGAGAAATTATCCTTGGTGGATGAAGTCTGGTGCCCTGTCAATCATTTTCCTTTTTTTTATGAGGAATACACTCACTTTTCCATTTGTTTTTAAATCAAGAAATATGTTGCGGAATAGACGCCTAAGCAAATCGTGTAAAGCATATCGCTTTAAACGTTTAGTTCACAATACACAATCCATAGATGGTCCCACCAGTTTTAATATATTTTCTGTGAACAATTTTATTCTACTAGAAATATTCTATCCCATAGTAAGCTCACAATTTTCCACTCCAGTTTGACACTATTTAATACACGAAAATGGAAAACATTCACATTCAAACTACCGAAGTGTCAACCCTACGCTCTCACAACCGATTACACCAGACGGCTAATCAATAACCCATTAGAATAAATTAACGTTATTTTAAAGCATAATTGAAACCCATTACATCGAGACCCCGAAACACCAACAACAGCCCGTTGGTGACCGTTTGCACGTACGCAAACGCTTGCTCAAATGGGAAAACTCCCCAGAGATTGGTGCAGCAGCAGCACTCGTCTCGTTGTGGACTCGTTTTTCCGGTCGAAATTAAATTATCCTTTATTTTTGACGGAGCACCCTTCGGATAGGCGACTCCGGAGGACGTGATTAAACTAATTTAACGTTCGGGTCATTTCCCCGCTGCAACGGAAGAAAATCCGGACACATGCGGAAAAATCATCTGTCACCGTGGCCGCGGTTGAGCGCTGTCAATGTGTTGCTGTGTGGTTCGTTTCGGTTGAAATCTAACGAGGCTAACACGCCTCTTCATCCTTAAATAAAGTCATCGTTTGTAACGCATCGTGCTTAGTGACGTTTTTTTGTTATGTTTTCGTGTACTTTCTAGATTTTCCTTACACAAGGGCAATCCAGCTTCCAGATTGCGCCCATTACGGGGTGGAAGTTTCTCGGTTTCTGTAAACCGGCTGCCGACAAGTCCATCCGAGGCCCAGTTTAGGACTCTTCGGGCAAGTGGCTTTCTATCTGAAGCGAGCATTCTCTTGTGATGTGCGCGTGGTTGCGCGAAAATTGAAATTCATGCCTCCCAGAAAACTTGGACCCCATCAAACACCACCCCTCCCGCATTGGATGTCTTCCGGTTCTTATGCTAATGATGCGCGCGACTTCTAGGTTCACCCGTAACAAACCGTACCCATACTACGCTTGGGAGGCAGCTGGCTACGCTTGTGGCTTGGGTTTACGAGCAGATGTTTCTTTTCGGCTTCGCCTGGGTCCTCCCAGATGTAAAGTGATCCCTCCATTTTCTGGTTCACGCGAATGCGATTGCGAGCAGGCGGTTGCTGAAGCTTGTTTGGGGTTTCCATGAACATTTTCAAAGTTGCTTGCATTTGCAAAACACAACCAAAGCCCGTACCGGAAACGTCGTCGTGCTCTAGCCGCCAACCGATAGCGGACCAAGGATATCCGGGCATTGGTTTCGCGCCCGAAAGGTCCAACCATTGCGTTTGGCTGACAAATTTCCTGCTGCTCGGTTGATACCGTCGACGACGGCGACGATGAATCAGAATTTTACATTCCCCACCGGAAGAGTAATCCTTACGTGACCATTACCATTCCACCGAAAAAACCGCCAGCACGCAGTTGTAGATGACATGCAAATAATGCGAGCGCTTTTGTGCTAATACATCCATCTTGGTGCAATGCCACACGGTGGTGGTGATGATGAGAAGGAACGAGATAGCCCATAAAACGTCACCCGGTTGCCATTGAGGATTTCGTGCAGATGCATCCCGGAAACTGCATCTGCTTGCATCTTTTGCACAGATACACACCATAAACCGTACCCAAAAGCTACCGGCTTTAGGCTATGATGTTCCCACAAAACGATTCTTTCTGTGCGTAATGGTTGTATGTGCGCTGTCACCGTAATGTCCGCAGATTCAGAGTTGGTCCCTGTTTTTGGGTCAGTATCTGCAGGGAATGAACAGTTGTGCTTAACGCTTTACCTGAACAGACGGGCCTGTGAGAGGTACATTTAGATGGATTTAGATGATTTTTTTGAAGCGAGTTTACTGGTTAAATTAAAGTTTGTCATATTTTTTACATTAACTTGGAGTTGTTTACTTATTTTTCGTTAGGGTTTATCGACGTGTGCTTGATTACCAGTGAAGTGGAACGAATCATTCACAAGTAAACCACACCGTAATATTGCAACAATTGATACTTTATTGCAAAAAGTTTCACTATGCACCAATCAAATCGCTATTAACCATAATTACTACCTCAAACCAATCATTGCTTCGAGTTGCTGCAGAGCTTCTCATAAGCTACACGCTTGTTCAAACTATTTTCCAACATCGAAACATGCCGTTCCAAAGCATTCGATTTCGTATCGCATAAGCGATGGTTATTTCATCGAACGTAGGTCTTTTGATTGCTAAAGTGGAAAGCAAACAAGAGAAGAAAAAAAAACTATCTTCAACATGAGAGTGCCAGAATGAGAGCTTGCAGCGAGTGCAAAGTGCATTCCTAACTACCTCACATCGTAGGCAAACGTGCATGGAAATGATATTGCACTCAGTATGAACAGCAGCAGCAGCAACGAAAGGTTGGGACGGAATCATATTAAAAGCCTTGGCACTGTGACTCACCTGCACGTATGCTCGTGCCGAGCGCGATGCGTTCTTCCCTGCTGACAGCAAAATGCACTCGAAAAGCAACAAACGTGCGGGGAGAGTGAAAAATGTGTTAATCAACTTAATTGAGAATAGAGGCGGGCCACTTGAAAAATCAAATTGCACATCCGCACGCAGGTTTTCCGCAAGCGAAAGGCATTTTAGAGTAGGGGAGTAGAGGATTAGTTTTTTGTTTAAGTGAGCTTGAACAGACGATGTATGCAACATTATTATTATTAAAGTTAGTTGATTCTAGTTGCGAAGCATGAATATATTAAGCAATATAAATATAATAAAAGTCACATAATTTTTGCTTTTTTTATAATCAAACCCAAATTCGAATTTGCAATATTTATTGCAAAGCGTGTGGAATTACCATAAATTATTGAAATAAAACGTTCTTACTGTCACTAATTTTAAATAGCTCCAGCTGTTTTCACTTATAATTAAGGTTGGCACTGTGATGATGGCTTTGTTTAAGAGTGTTAGAAACATTTTTGAGAATAATGTAAAAAAACGTAGTTCTTCTTGGCGTAACGACACTCGATAGGGCACGTCGGCCACAGAATGGCTCACTAGACTTGCGATACCACTTAGTGAGGTTAGCCAGTCAGATGGGATTTGAACGCCGGTCCTGCCGCGTGAAGACCGGAGCCCCTGTCGCCATACCATCAGGCCTTCCCTAAATAAACATACAGTGACCGCCAATAAAATAAGACCACTTTCACATTGAACAGAAAATGTTCATCAGCATACAATTTGTTATTATTTTATGAAACATTAAAACAAAATTCGTAACAAAACGCAATAAATAAAAAAAAATACATCACGGAATTTAATTCGATCCAATTTGAAGTTATCTAATAAAGGGGAAAAATCTTGCCAAGCATTTAAAGACGTGTAATTAGCGCTCAAAAACGCCTTAATGGCTTTCCCAATCAGGCAGAACAAATTTGAGCTACATGCTATGCACAAAACACTAAAGGCAACGCTGCAACAAAAAGCTTGACATTTCCCATAGAACGTCTCCATTCTAGCTCACGTAACGCGCTCCTAACGACAAACCAGCTGCCATGCCAGCTTCGGAACATGTCCATTATCTCATAAAACACGTTTATTGTCCCTAGTTTTTCCTCCTACTTCGAATCGATCGGGGATCAATGCCGAGCTTACATGATTACACGATTGCATCACCATGTAGCAGAAGAGACCGGCTGGCTCAGTATATGCAAACTTTTACCTACTGCACACATGTAACAACAATAGTTAAAATCCCATAAAACATTCTGTTCAAGTGGTGAGTGAGTGTTGTGAAGATTAGGTTTTTGCCGAAGCTAATGTACGTCGGGTGGTTCGTGCTTCCTTTACTGACATCCGATCGATGTTTCTACGTCCGATAAGCTTTCGCAAAGACGTGCTCTTTTGGTGCTAAAGATGAAACAGTGCACACACAGTGGGGCTCCCCGTTTGTCGCCCTCCGGCAGACTCGAACTCGGTGTAGGAGTTGTGCAGACTCTTACTTGCCACAGCAACAATGCGTTTTGTTTGTGCAAGTGTTGCTATGGCCTTTCGCCCTTCCTGTGCAGCCGTGTAAATCTACCCATCGAGATGCCTTGTTTCTGAGTGTGTGTTTAGCTGTTCTGTGCGTGCGTGTGTGTAACGAGATACTTATTTTTATTACACTATCGAAACGAGCATCATCCTTATCTCGCTGAGCGGTTTTATTATTTTAGGACCCGAAGACGATCCAGCCAGGCGGCAAGATATAAGGGCGGGCTTGTAATCCAGCCCGTGTAAGTGTTAATGCCGACTGGCTGCTGCATTAAGCATGGATCTGCGTGTTTGTGTGTGTGTGTGTGTACGAGAACATTCTTGGATGGTTCTTTTCCGCATGCCGGTCGACAAGCACACCAACAACAGACAGAAATCTCAGCAACGGAATGGGAATGATCCCGAAGGCAGGGTGTAAATGTGTACCGCCGGCATTTGCTCAAGCAAACTGGTGAGTGTAACAAGATGCTTATGATGCCTTACGAAAAGCCAATAACCAAAGGGGCATCGAGAGACTTCTGCTTTGCTGCACTTCACTTCAGCGAAGTACCACCATCGGAAGGATATCGAATGACAAGGGAGCTAAAGGAAAATAAATGAGATAATAATACCCAGCTCCTTGTATTTGGATGGATAAACAACCAGCTTTCCAAACATTGCAGCCAACCATCCTTTGATCCACTCTTCCTGCATCCCTCGGGAGAAGCTCCGTGAGTAAAGAGTGATGTTTTTCGGTGTGGCAAACATCCCCAATACCTCCCAGCACTGTATCGACCCGTAGGAGGGAGGGGGCAAAACCAATAGCACACAATGTTTTACATATTCGACAATCGAAAATCGAACTTCCACCACGCTTCGGGGGAGCGATTTTGTCCTTTTTATCCGGTCCGACCCTGCCGACGCCCCGTGCGCTCCCGTTCAGGGTCTAGGTGGTAAAGATCAAATGGTTGTCACCCCCGGTCACAAGGCTAGGGGCGAAAAGGGTACAAGAAGTACGGAAAACGGCTAACAATCTCCTCGTGTACAACGAAGAAAAGAAGGGGTACCATTAGCTAAATGATTCTGGCATCGATCCAACCGGCTCATCCGCAGCGTTGAGTGGCCCGTTCGTGGCGCACTCTAGTGGAATGCATTTTGGTTGGAAACTTTGTTTTTCACTTTAGCGAAAACGATAGCACCATGCTTGGGAGGAAAGTAAGGACCAAGGGATAACCTTGGTTTTGTGCAACACGATATGGTTTGTTTTTTCAGTGTGGGAAATAGCGATCAATTACGTAAACATGATCGGGATTAGGAACCGAAAAAAAGTGGCAAAAAAGCGGCTTACCAGAAACACAAACAGCAACATTAATTGCAGGATATTTGAGGTTTCTCGTAGTAGTACTATAAGTGGTAGCAGTTGTTAACATGGTTGAAGCAGTTAGCTGAAATCATTCGCAAAGTAAGTGAACATAAAAGTTTCGGTGAAGTAAGATTGATTCTAAGACCTCTAAATGTCACATTTGACTTGGTCTATTCCCGAGTTAAATAGGTTCAACGGAGTTGACACCTTTGCACATTCCAGTTGCCTATCGTTTGGAAGACTACATGTCGTATTTGGTTTCGACAGTTCAGCTCCTCATCGACAGTGAGAAGATTTCAATAAACATTTCACTCCAATCCAGCCACTGAACGGCTTACTAGACTTGTTCACGAGGTTGGATAGTCAATCCTCAAAATAGGGCAAAGGCACGGATAGATTAAGCTAAAGTACGACCAAATTTGCCCATGTGTAACTCTACCGTAAAGGAGTTTAAAATCATTCTAGTCACCTAAAGAGCGACACGGATTTTTTTTACAATTGGAAAAAAAAAAGGAATCAACCGCACGGTATTACTTCTAACTCAGAGCGAATGAGTGAGTAAATGAGAGAGCGGAAAGTGATAAGTGTGAGATGATTAGTCGGCACAGATAGCGTCCGTGTGAGGGAATGATTGATTCATCAGTCGGTACAGAGAGGGAGTGAGTATATTCCGAAATGAGTGATCTGTAAAAAGTAAAGAGTGAAAAATTAAAGGAGCCATATAAATTGTATGTACTGATTTGATGATTTATTATGCAGAATTAAGCTGATATTACGAAAACCTAATCCTAATATAGATTCGACGCTTCGAATGCATATCCTAATGTTATATTACCGCCATGTTATGACATGTTATGTTACGGATCTGTCACTCCTCTTTTTCTTAAAAGTTAAAACTTTCATTTTCCGCTACCATTTCATTTAAATTATGTTTATTTCTTCAGGAATTTTACCATCAATCCTGATCCTGATCGTCTCCTACTTCTTCTTCTTCTTTTTCTTATTCTAATTATCTTAACGATCTTCGAAGTCACGCCGGCCATTGAAATGGCTTACTAGACTTGGCGATACCACGTAGTTGGGTAGTCAGTCCTAACTAAGGGAGGAAGGTTCAGATGGGATTTGAATCATGGTCCGGCACCACTGTCTCCTTAATACCGGGCCGTTACAACCGGGCCGCCAATCCTTATCGTAAAGGTTCTAAATTGAATCTCCAACGAAAAGTAGGGAACTAACCAAAAAGACCCTCAAATAGTAAAATGATTAAAATTCATGTACACTTAAACAATGAACAATACTTTTTTCAACAAATCACGAAAGGAATGTTGTTGTTTATTCATCTCAATAGCTCAAACGATTTTAATGATAATACCCACTACACCGCATAGCATCAGTTCAACGCATCCTGGCTTTTTTTTATTGCAGCAGAGCAAACCTTCCGCTCATTAAATGCGAAAATAGTTTTCAATTATTTTTCAAACCCTAATTTCATTTCACAACTCTGTCCTGCGTTCGCTCATTCGCAATTGCGAACGGTCCATACAGGAGCAACTATCCGTTTAAACAAGGACATCATCAAAATAGAATTTAGTTTTATTGCTTCGAAACTATAAAACTGCAATTAAATACGACTCGAAAGTTGGGCCAATGAAAGCGATGGCTAACGGGACACGCTTACGCCTCCTCCCGCCCACCGCCACACATCCATCAACCCAGCTTTGCACACAACGGAAAGACAAATATGGGTTAATGGAACAGAAACAATTTCACTTCATTTCCGCAACTCGGTACAACGGTTGCAGGGCGTTTTCTGACGACCCCGTGGTAAAACTCATCTCCCAGGTACTTCCTTTTGTTGTTCGGTTCTATCTCCTTCCATCCTGGTGCTCCTTACATCGTCGGTTTGTGCTGTGCTGATGTATCCGTCTTTGGAAAATACACGGCAACAAACCGCAACATCCACAACCTCCTTCCCTCTCTTTCCTCTTTGTCCAACGTTAACAAAGCACTGCAAAACATATGTTTCCACTTGGAGCTTCCAGCCACGTGGTGTGTGTGTGTGTGTGCACTGCCGCTGCGTTCACTGACTCAGCCATCGTCCCCCCCCCCCCCTCCCCCCAAGGGATGGTGGGCGAAAGTTTTCTATTTTCGCAACAAACACTGGGATAAATGTTTTAATTACCACCGTAAACAAACTGTCCTACCCTGCCCATTGCTCCGGCCCGGTGCTCCAAAACCTTCCGAGTCTTCCAATTTCAAAGCCACCCGTCATTTGTAGCCCGACGTGTGGCGTGTGTGCAAGAGCGTTTTCTCGATTTTCATCATTCGGAAATGTCTGGATGCCGGTTGCCGGCACTGGTTTATTGCTCATCGCAGCATAAACGATCACATCCACCGTCACACGGGGCGTTGTTTGTTGCGATAATGAATGAAAATGATTGTTATGTGAGGGAGGGCGAGTTTTACGTTTCACTGCAAACACTGCACCAGAGCACCGCCGGTACAGCAAAGGAAGCAGATGTGCGAGAGAACAAGAATCCGGGGGAGGAGAAAAAAAAAGTCAGCAAACTTTCGCTGCTGTTTCGTTCAATAACATTTCATTACATTGACTCTGGAACACGTTTGGTATGAATCTCGCAGCGTGTGTGTGTGCTTGATGGGCATACGCGGGATCGGATGTCATGCGAAAAGTTCGGGCCGGTTTGATGTTTGAGAAGCCCACTCGAAGATGCGTGCTTTTTGTGAGGCGAACCGTCGTCAATGAGTGTATCGTATTTTAATTAACTCCATACATTTGTATTTACTCATACCAAATAGATGCCAACGCAAAACTAATTAGTATATCATGTTGTTTGGCCGGTTTGTTCTAATTAATGTCATGCTATTTCATGCTTTCGAGTTTACGTTTACTTATACATTTTTTTCCTGATATTTGTTTCAAAATTCCTGTCATCTGTTGCATTTTATTTTAAACTTTAAGTTTTAGTTTAGTTATTATAAAAAAATTCTCTTCATACACGGATTACGTTATCTTGTCTGTAAGTCTTTTTTATTCTTTTTCTAAAATCTTCTTTCTTTTTTATCTCTTTTGCCATTCATATTGTTTTATCTCTGATAAGGTCGGTTTTTTAATATTGTGTTTCTATAGTTATTTTTTCAATAATTTTTAGTTTTGTTACATTTTTTTGACTAATGTTTCTTTTTCGTAAGATAGTTTAATTTCTTGCAGTTCAGTATTTTGTTACTTAATTTTATATTTTTTTACACCATTTAATCGCCTTGCTAAAGTATTTCATACTGTTTCTGCCATACTTTTTATCTCATTCTCATCTACTTGTTTGACTTCTTTTACTCATGGATTTACTTTTTATCTCATTCTCATCTACTTGTTTGACTTCTTTTACTCATGGATTTACTTTTTATTCCATTCTTGTCATACTTGCTTGAAGTTCTATTTTTTTCAATTGAGTGTCGAGAGGACTTTGTTTCAATGCATGAATTGTTGACCATAAAGGACGGACAATAGAATAAGATTATATTTTTAAAGTGTAAACGAAGTCATAGAGCCGACACTCAACAAATCCACGCATTTTTCGATTGTCGTTTCTTTCTCAATGCAAATACTTTTCTTTGCAGAAAACAATCTTTTTTTTTACCTTTTTTTAATAAGTAAATTTGTTGGAAGAATTAAAAAAGTTGTTGGAAGTGTCATATGCACGTTTTTGTATTCAAAAAACTCATTTCTTTTGATTGTAATGCAAAAACGATACAAACTTCAACATAATATTACACGTACTTCAGTTATTGTGCACGGCAAAACGTTCAAATGCCTCTGTTTCAACCATACAATTATATTTATTTCATATTGTATCAACGTAAAAGAGCACATCATTAAATGGGACAATTTCAAATTATATCCCATTTGCGGTGATGAAATGAAAAGTGTCAAGTAGCAATTATGCTCACCGACTGATTGAACCGCTTTATTTACACAGCCATTCACCGCTCTCACTTCCTTCCATCGCCATAAAGCAGTACAAATGAAAGGTGCAAACTATATTAATAAAACGATCGCCATTCAATTAGCAGTCCATTTTGGGTACTATAAATACGGGGGTTTTTTGTTTTCATGGTGAAAAATTCATCCCACACATGTCACACTGTAGCGCACTTTCACCACATTAGTGCGGCTAATGTGTAACGGGGCGCTGCATCATAATGCACGACGACCTGTGGCCCATTGGGATGGGCTGGATGAGGTCAGATAGTTTAAGGGCATAACATGTTTGCGCAAGGTGTAAACAACCGACGCCGGCGCCGAGGTTTTTACAATCAACATTTACCTACCTGGGAGATAATGCGCATAAAAAGAAGTTGCCACGTGCCCGAATCTGTGTTGGAACGTGAAGTGGAAAAAAAAACGATGACAAGCGATGGTGTTCATGTACCGGGCGAACAATATTTGATTAAGAGTGATGCACTTGGTAAGCAGACGGGAACGGACCTGCGTGTTGATGCAGCTGCAAACAAGCGAACGATGGTTTTCGTTAGTCAACCGCCAGTCGAGTCGCTCGAACAGTTGGTTTCAATTATGATAATTGCATGGAAAAATCATAAATCTCCCTTCCTGACCAACATCGATGAAAGGTCATCGCCTACGGACAGCGTTTGAGGTGTTGCTATGAGAGTTAATTAATCGAAGCGTTCCATACCGTCCGTGTCTTTAGTGCAACGTTCACATTTCACATTTTATGGGAACCTTTTCTCTGCAGCCGTAATGTAGCGAATGGAACACTCGGATGCTTCTCCCTTTTGTAAAATGGATGGCTTCTAGTTGCGTTGCGATGCATCAGGAGGAAATGTCTACTCAACGGTGCACAAACCGGTTGCATGCATAAGTCACATTTTGCAATACGCGGTACACCAACGACCAACAATTTCTCATCCTTTTGTGGTAGAAAACTGTCTCCTTTCGCCCGCTTCCCATCCCGTTGCCATCCCGTGCTCACCCGCATTACGAGATGCAACAAGAGAATGCGTACGCGAATCGTGCGACACATGCAAACCGTATCAACTGCCCGAGCCTCCCTCCAGCCCCTCCAGTTGGCTGTTTGTGCCCCGCGCGACCAGGTTTGGCTTCCTGCTGTGGGAGAAAAATGATCTTCCCCTTATGCGGTCGTTACCACTTTTACCGAGAATCCGCAACGGAACGCTAACCATCCGGAACGGCAAAACGGCGGCATGGCAAAACCATCCCCTTCGGGGGAGTTTCGGTTCTACTGTGAAACACTCATCATCTTTGTGAATTGTGATCGTGAAGGAACAGGGAGATGTGCGTATGTTTTTTCTGCTATTGCGTTTTGTTTTGCAAATGTGGTGAATCCATCTGGCTTCTGGCAGAACGGTGGAGTTGTTTACTGAATTCTGAGCCGATCAGTTTGCACGACAGCAGGCATGTCTTGCGAGTGTTGAGCTGGGATCTCAAAAAAAAAAAAAAAACGATCTCAAGAATGGAGCTGATTTTATTATTATTTGTTTATTGAAATGTGCATAAAGTAATTGAAATGTGTAATTTCTTACAATGGTGAAGAATGTAAACAAAACTCTAAACAAAAAAAAAACTATGCAAAGCTTGAATAAAAAAGGAAATAACACTTTTTATACTAAAATTGCATACTTTCAGGCTGTAGCACAAATCTTACAAGAGTTAAGAAAGAAAAGTAATCAATCTTTATTTGATTTATATAACAAAACACACTTTAAATTTTCGTTTGAGTGCTAAACATAATAATTGCTTACATTTGAACTTGTTTCATTTATCTTATATGAATTGAAAATTTAAATATCAAACAAGCAATTCTTGTTTTTCCAATCATCGGATGCTAAAATGAAAAACTTTTCAGTAACTGCAGTAACCTAGCTCGACAGAAATGAAATTGTTAAAAAAATAATTTGCATACTGCCAGGCTGTATGCAGGAAAATATTTTATTATAAATAAAAAATTTGAATAAGATAGACTTTAAATAAACAAATGTTATAGCTTAAAATTTACTCAAATAAGGAATTGTAAAAATAAAAAGAAAGGCTCTCGTACAAAATATTACACCAAGAACACCGAATGATGGTTACGTTGACCGATGGTAAAGAGCATCAGGCGCGGTCGAACTTTGAAGGCCAAACGAAATTGAAAGCCCTACACCAAAACGTAAATAAGCGTGTTCTTTTAAAAGGAAGACACAACAAAGCTGGTTGTACTGTTTGCCCATTGTTGAAGTGCATGTACAGTTTACATTGCTTTCTCTAATTGAGATGCAAACAAAGTGTTGACAGACAGTTTGCTTACCAGTTTGTGGAGTTAAATGTAAAGAAGAGAACCGTGATGACACATACCTGAAACGAGACAATAAAGAAATTCTTTTAGTATTTGCGTATTTTAGTACTTATTTTTACGTATATTAACACAATACGCTAAAGGCACAATAAGCTGTAACGTATTTTAATATTTTGAGTATAAAAATGTCACTTTTTGTTGAAGTTCCTACTTCATTTCTTTTCTGTTAAACGGAACTACCGATAGAAGTTAAACGCTTTGCTTTTACCGGCTGTAACACCAGCTAGTGTGTTCATAATTAAACCCAACAGGATTACGTTTGCTTGGAAAATTATCCTCACGTAAGCGCTACAGCTTTTTCCTGTGCATTCAACATAATCGCCTTGACGCCAAAGGTTCCCGCCGGGTGCAAAAGCGAACACGTAAAGCTTCTTACAACTTCGGCTGTGTGCTCTACTCCATCAGAGCTACCCACTTGAACCACCGTTCCTCACCGCCTAACAAAGAGACAAGTGTACCGAGAAGGGAAGGAAGATTGACGTAAAGTTTTTGCTAATTGACATCCAACTCGAACTCGAACAAATCGAAACGAAAGAAGAGGAAAATCCCACCCCGAGCAGCTCGGAACGGGAAGGAATAAGACTTGAATCCTGCCGAACGGTAAAGCTCGTTGTAGCACACTTATGTATTTTCCTTTGCATTGGTTGAGAAAGATTGGTGGAGCGTAAATGAGTGAATAAAAACTCGTTTCCACCCTAGCATCGTCTCCAATCTTCGATCATTTCCGATTTGGTAATGGTATCAACAAAAATCACAGAAATCACAGAACCACCACAGGGTTCGCCACACCGTTCTTTCCAATCGGGTTCTTATCCGTCGGATTAAGGACATTCCGGCTCGCCAAACGTTACAGTTCCGGAGAAGACAAGATACGAGGTTATTCGAGAGCATTTCCTCGCATCTTTTGACCCTCATTTGTCAAGCCCCGGGTCGATGGGCACTTGGGCACCACCACCCAACCCAATGATGATGATGTACGCTTGATAAGGATCGTTCCGGCCGTTCGCCTCGATGCACTAATCGTCACTTTTAATCAATCGTGATTGACAGACACAAAGACGCCCCAAAAACTCCAGCCAAGGTTATTCGAGTCTCCCTTTTGCGATCTTGTTTTATCCACAGAGCCGAGGCTTACCGGGCAGTGATGAACTGTTGTGAATCAAATCCGATCGACGTTCATCAAAAACATATAAATCATTCGAGGGTTTGCTTTTCGGTTGATTTTTCGTAACGCTTGTTTTATTTTTTCCATTCGCTAAATCGAGCATTTCGTTGAGATTGTTGAAGTAACCGCTCACCTGACACGATATCGGTTTTCGCACGGTTGTTATTTGAGCAAAGCGATCGAATTAAGCCTCCGTAAAGATTGTGTTTTTATGTCCAAAAACTACACGCTTAACTTACTAATATCGTGTACAATAGATGAAAGAAAAACACCTTTTTTTGGTACCTGGTGGCAAGATTGATGTAAGTAGAATTACGTCTGTATGATTAACCAGATACAATGGACGTTTGAGGAGAAAGCACAGTACATAGAATGACAATAGATTTTTTGTAATTAAAATAAAGTTTCGAAAAGATGTCTTATAACAATAAAAAAATAATAAGATAACAAGACAAAATAATAAAATTATAATAAATTTGGTTGTTTTGCATATTTTATGTTCATTTTCATTTTTTTAAATAACATAAATGAGCCTTTCTACTGATTGACATAATACGCACCGTAACATCGCTTCATCGACTACCAAGTCAATGTTCTATCCATGTAGAAGGTCTTAAATCACTTCGAAGACTGGATCGTCCGGTGTCATTTTCATCGCATGATCAGCTCATCGGGGCCTGACGAGTCAAATTCGCAATGCGATAATGAGAGCTTCAAATAGTTCCAAGATCTAGTCGTTGAAGTGTCCCCGCCATTGTCTTGCCACATATGAGCCTTTGGATAATAAAGGTCCTTATGATTCTATGAAAACGGGGCGGCCCGGTGGTATAGACGACAACGGTGCAGGTCTCAAAACGGCAGTACCGGAATTCAAATCCCATTCGTAGAGAGGACTTGACTATCCAACAATTCGTCATACAAGTATTCTTTAAACTCGTTTTTCCATGCAAACCAAAAGACAAACTGTACCAAAGGAAGACAAATTTGTGATGATAAATTTCTAGAATGAAAAATCGAACGATTCAAAGAGCAAGAAAAAAAACCATTCAAACATTAGAAACAATATCCTCTCATTGAACGGACAATTGATCGTTCGAACAATAAAGCATGAAAATCTACACTTTCGCTTTTCTTTTCGGAATGCCCAATAAAATCAATAAGAAAAAAGGAAACCTTCTCTGCCCGTCGTTTCTCATCCGTCATCCATCCATTTGTGCCCAAATTGTGTCACAAAAAGAGTCCAGAAAACCGTTCAAAGTACGAACCAAACAATGGAGAGTACAGCAAGAAAAAGGAAACAATCGTCTTAAGCTACCGACAAAACTTAATGCCACTCCAGGTGCCGTCAGACACAGCGAACCGAACTTTCATGGTACACCGTTGGCTGTCGTTGTCGTTAGCTATTTCCTTTCCCCCAACAGTCTTACGTTTGAAGGTGGTCGGAGTTTTTCTACCACTCTCTTGAGATCCTCGCCACTAGAGCAGCAGCGAAAAAAAAAAGTAGAGGGATGAAATTTTGCGTCACGCGCAATACCATCAACAACCCACCCAAAGGGGCATAGTTGAGGGAAAAACTTGGTTCCTCTTCCCACGCTCAAAACATTAATCGATCGCTATTGATAAATGAATTGAAACGATTGTTAATTAATTTCCCCATGAAAACTTTTCCGCTACTAGAGCATTTAGGTGGTGGTGTACGGTAAAATATGTGGAAAATGGGGAGAGGAAAAGATTTTCTGTTTTTTGTAAGTATGAACAACAACAAGGAGGAGATTTTTCGCTTGTTATTTTTGGTACCAACATTACGAGAACATTAAATAATTGGCTGGTGCTGATTGTGGTTGTTAGCATTTTTGTTTCGTATTAAATCATGCACCATGATGGTGTTGGTTTTTCCTCTTCAAAACTATTGAGGAAAAAAGCGATTGGGGGAAAAGAATTATCTCATACTTTACGCTCTGCATGTTTACCACAGAACAGATTCCAATTATAAACAATTTTTAAACAAAACGTAGCTGATTGTTTCCTTTTCTCCGCTCCACTGCTGTAGCTATCTGGCCAATGTTGGGTGGATTGGGTGAAAATAATTAACATCAAACGAAACACAAAAACGCCGAAGGATGATTTAAATTACAGCATACAGGGAACACGCAAAAATGCACAAAAAAAAAACAGACCCAGACAAACACATGTCCATTCAGCTGAAAAACAATCAACATTCTGCCATACCAGGCCGAGGCCGAGTATCAATTTCATTGGAAAACGTTTAATGCAGAGGCTGGCCCATTACCATTTTCAACACGCTGCAGCAAACCCCAAGACACTGCCAGCCAGGCGCAGGTTGATGCGGGCAATTTTGAGCGTGGGAAAATTGTATCCGAGCTGTGAAAAACACGCGTACTTTTTGTGCAAAACATTTAATCAACGCACGTGCCAGACATCACAGATGGTTCGGTTGAAAAAGTTCGTTATGTTTTGTTTTCAAGAACACATTACATCGTAAATTGAGACTTAGGTTCTTGGTGTATTTCAGCTGCCATTTTTTTAAAGGTGCAATAACTGATGTACCTAGAATCACCCCTGCACAATGTTCAGATAACAAAATAAAATACAAAAAAGCACAATTGACATAGCAGATGACACGTGGTGTGGTTGGATGTATTTTTGAAGCTTATGGAATAATTTTAACCCGCAAACCTTCCAAGAAATATTCAACTGGTAGGGGATATTAACATTGGATTATTGGACAGTTAGTAGACCCCCGAACATAACAAGCGATTTCTCTGGAAATTGAAAAAAAGCTCTATTCTATCCATGGGCATGATGTCGTGGGCAAATCCCAGCGAAAAAGTTCTATTGCATAAGCGACCCAATGGCCTACACGATAAACTGCTACATCGCACAAAGGTTTCAAGTTGATTTCCAAATGGCAATTAATTAACTGAGGGATTGTTTCTCAAAAGTTCCTAGTTGCTATTCAATGTCTTGTTATATAGTCATCATAATCCAATAACAGTCCAAGGCTCTTACTTACTTACTTACTTATCAGGCGCTACAACCGCTTTGCGGTCTTGGGCTGCCGCAGAAGATCTCAATCTGGGCCTACCACGCCTCCTCTGCTCGTGTGGATGTCCTAAAAGTACTTTCTGAGCTGGGATTGTCCGGTACCATGCGTATAACATGGCCAACCTATCGGAGCCTAGCGAGCCTAATTCATTTCACGACGGTGAGGTCGTCATACATTTCGTACAGCTCGTCGTAGTAGCGGCTCCTCCATTGTCCTTCCACATATACGGGGCCAACGATCCTTCTGAGCATCTTCCTCTCGAACGCGGCTAAAAGGGCTTCGTATCTTTTGGACAGGGTCCATGTTTCAGAGACGTATGTGAGTACTGGGGCTAGAAAGGTACGATACAGTCCCAGCTTCGACCGTCGCGACAAATTTTTTGAGGTGAGATGTTTCCTCAGGCTGTAGAATGACCAGCTGGCTGCCAGCATCCTAGCGCGCAACTCCGTCTCTATGCTGTTTTCGGTGCTGACTTTTGACCCGAGATAGGTGAAGTTTTGGACGACTTCAAATTTCCGGTCACCTATCCGTACATCACTCCCATGTAGTTCCAGATTTCTAAGTAGGGCCGTTGATGAACCGCTCTTAGTTCAAACAATAATAGCCAAATGCGAAATTTTAAATTATTAATAACAAATATAATACATTATCGTAAGACATTCCTTCAGCGACATCGGAATTTTTAATTTTTTTTTGGTTATCTCGTTTTAAACATCATTTTAATAGCAAACAAAATCTTTAAATTTATCATACTCATGATACAACAGAACGCCTAAAAGCGCTTTTCAGTCTCGGTAATGAATTGCTCGAATTTCCAAAGTATTAATTAAAATCCTACAAAGCACCACTCGCTTCACCTTCGCCGCTAGACAAACAGCGAGAGAGCAAACAAAAAAAACGCACAAATGGAGAATCTGTCCCACTCGAAAAGCCACTGCTTAATTATCTTTCCCTTTGGACTGCGAAAAACCTCCCCAGCATTGCGTCGTTCGGAGTAGTTTTGGCCCAGGATCGAGTTATTGCAGCAGGGTGCCCACCTGCCAACTGTTGCCCCTTGCCCGCAGCAACAGCAAATCCGGTGGCTCTTCTCGAATCGGTTTGATTAATAGTTTCGAACCCCCGGCCACCCAAGGCTGCGGCTCGGGTGTACGTTTGCAAAAGATCTCGAATCTCGAACCCCAAAAACACCCGGAAACATAACCACTTTACCAACAAAATTCACGAAACCTTCCACCAACCACCCGGGTGTTGAAAATAAAAAAGCCACAGTGTCGGTTGGTTCGTTCCGGTGTCAAAGGGTTTGTGGGGTTGGGTAGACCAGCTTAGGGAAGGGTGAACCCCAAAGCTCCCTCTGGAGGGAAGGCGGACCTATGGAGCGTTCTGTGTGCCATTTTTCAAAACCCCATAACCCCCTTGCTGTTCCGTGAACCATGAGACCGAGAACTCAAAGGCTTGCGAAGCTTTGGAATCATTAATCTGAACATTTTTACTCGCCTCGCCAGTCTGTCTCGCGTGTTTTTCTGTCGAGTTCGGGGGGGTATTTTTCTGATGCTTTACTCTTTCCTGTACCATGTGCGTTCTTTTAAACGGTGGGTAGAGAAAGTCCCTCGAAAGGATGGTTCCCTCCTCCTGCATATCCCTTTAATATTCTACGTTCAAATTTGGATAAGACCTGAATGTTTGTATGTGTAACAGGGTATCTGGACGGGTTGGTTGTGTTACACGGCCACAAAACCGCCACGGAAAAGTCGAGCGCGATAAATTTAAAGTTTTCCTTTCGATCGGTAGACAAGGAACCGCGTGTGGAGCTGTTGAGTAGGGTCGTGGAACAAGCGCTTAAGCTTGTCTGTTGGCGAACGGAGATCGGTAATGCATGTGCAGCTACGGTGTCTGAGCGTAGGATGAAAACGAAAGTGATAACAAGGGTTTTTTGCAGCAGCAATATATCACTATTTATGAAAACTATTTTAAACTGGCTCTTAAATGACGATAATAAATAAATGTTATTAGTTAAAATAATAACATTTGAGGTGAGAAATATTTATAAGCAGAAAAATATTTTTGGGCTCGGGGGTTTTGTGAAGAGAATGTAAACACAAACACAATAATAACATTGTAACATTAATCCATAAATATGTTATTTAAAAATAAATTAAAATCATATTAAACATAATAAAAAATGAATCAGAAAGATCGATGAATATAAAAAGAAATTCTAACAACGAAAGATGAAAACATTCAACATAAAACAACTTGTTTAGCATGTAAAATACATCAACGATATAAAAAAACAAAAAATTAAAAAAAAAATACTATTGTATAATACTGCACCAATATTAAGCAAATTATTTGATAAGTGAAACACACTACGAAACATTTAAAAATAATCAACATTGATCTTCATTTTTAAACAAAGAAAACACAAGTTATTAATAAACAAACAATTGATTACATTAGGTTTGAAAAAAAAAACATCATTATTCCAGAAAAAAAACTATAATTTTTTTCATCATCTTTATGTAATAGAATTATATTTATTTATTATTGAGCATGATGATAAACAGTAAATATAATATTGCCAAAATAAGTGCAGAAAATATGGCGCCGGGCCTGAGAATCGTAAACTGCATATGAAAATTAAACAAAAACAGATTTTTAAAAATCAATAAGACTACAAATTTACTGAATCAGTCAGTTAAACTTTAAAAATAAAAATTAAAACCTAAAATATACACATTATTCAAATAAATATGAATCAGAAAAGTTTATTTAGAACTAGAAAAAGATATTCCTCGAGAATGGAAGTAAACAGATTTACTCTCCCTCCGTTACCATTCACAACATATTATTAAACCCTTTTTTTCAAAAAATCATATCCTTTAAGCATGCCCTACATCTAAATCAATGTACGAAACATTCTAAACCCCATACCCCATCCTATGGTCAATCCGGTTAAACGTGAATGCGAACAATCAAACGGAAATCGGTTAGCCAAAAATTGAATTGCTGAACCGTGCGCCGTAGCTGCGGGTATTAGGAAAAATCACTACCTGCAAAACCATCGGACCGAAATCCCGTTGCCGAAACAGGTTGAAGCCCACGCTCATAAAACAACTTTGAGCCGTCCGGCGGTCCGGAAAAGCAATGCGAACCAGCAGCAGAAGGTGGGAAAAGTGAGAAGGTGTGGATTTTCCACCCCGAAATCGGTTTCGATATTTCCACTCGACTATTATGCCGATAAATTGGTCTAATAGTTTAGCCGACGCTTAGGATATGGTAGCAGAGTAAAGCCCGTAAGCTTCCCACAGCCGAGCAGCCGCAACAACAAAGAGGATCCATTTGTCGAATCGAGCGTAACGAAAAAACGGGAGATTTTTCGGAGGGAGGTATTTTTGGAAAATGGCAAAAACTAATGAACACCCACGAGAAGTTAAACACAATTGTGACAGGGAAGGCAACTGAGAGTTTTCGTGACGGGACAGGGTTGCTTGGAGGATTTCGTCCAATGAACACACAACAGCTCTTGGCTCTAATAATTTCATTAAACATCACAAATACTCTATCACCTCGCCAGACCCAACTCAACCGTACGGGCCTCGGATATTTCTTCTGCCTCGCCATCAAGTTAGCACACACGTGTGCCCGGTTACGGTTCTGTTGGAATTGAAATTCTTCAACCGTGCAGTATTTATCGATATTTGACATGTAAATAGTGTGACCTACCCACCGGGTTTTCGAACTGACTGAGAGCCTCCCCACCCCCGCCCACAACAAGGACTCACCGAAGCCTTTGAGTAGGCCTACGGTAGAGGTCTACCCTCATCATTTGGCACCGAGCGACCGAGCGTCCTTCCAGCCAACTGGTCTCCGCTGCTGTGTGAAAATATAATTAATTGTTTGTTAATTTCAGTCGACCGTTCCATGCGGATATAGTTTGCTTAGGTTTGGGTCTCGTGTGCCTGCTGTGTGCCGTTGTGTGTGCGTGTGTTTCGTAGTAAAAGCACAGCCGATGGCTCCATACAGCTTCAGCTTAGTCTCGGTAGGAGTTGGTACCGCCGGGTGAGGCTATTTGGAATTTCTGGAGCCTCGGCTGGCTCGTTTGGCCTTTGCGTCAACTCCCGCATTCAACCGCAGGCATTTAAGGTGGAAAAACAAACTCAGCCACAAGCACATGCACACACCCACAGACCGGAAACACCGGCGTTGGTGGCTGGTCCGCAGTATCGTGGTCGAAATGTTTCCGGGCTAAACTGGCCGGTGTCACACTGCGGTAAAGGTTATGCTGTGTGTTTTAAAATGCCGGATGCGTAGGATGTGTGCAGTGCGGGCTGCCAGCCGGAATCGTAAATGATCCTGTGCGATATTTTAATGCAAACGGTTGTTGGGAGCTATAAATAAAATGCAAATATACTGGGGTACGTTCTACCAGTTGCTAGCATTAGAAAGGTGCAAATGAGATCAAAGGATGATTCGTTGAATGATGTAACATGAGGTTTAGTTTAATTTTTTTTATGAAATTAGCTGAAGCAATTAAAATAGCAAAGCAAGAGCAAGTAATGGATTTATTTTATTTAATCAAAGACATCTAATTTCTTCCCTGAGGCTACACTATGTTTTCTGCTTCTTGGCTTAACGACCTCCTTCTGGTCCTTCTAAGGTAACGCCGGTCCTCGAATAGCTTACCAAACTTGCCTTGAACAGTTGTTGTAGTTGAATAGTCAGTCCTATCTACGGGAGGACGGTCCGGATGGGACTTGAACCTCGGTCCTGCCGTTTAAAGATCGGCGCCAAAATCATCTACACCACCAGGCCGCCCCGGTTGGATTTAGTTGAAGCAACTTCATGCTCGCAAAAGCAGATTATTCGCATCAACAGAAGATCTACTTGAAGCAGTAGCAACGGGCGAACGAGGACGAAGACGATACGTGTGTAAATAAAGGTAAGTGGATGAGAATAGGCTAGGAGGATAGATGGCAGTTAGGAAAAGGGAGGCAATTAAGTGTGCTTGATTAGAAGTGTTCCGAGATTCTAAAGGCTCCAGACCCAGTAAGTGACAGTGTACTGGATATGACGGCAATACCGGGTGAAAAATTGTCAAATTCATTGCGCATGGCAAAGACTTAAGTTTAGTAAGTGGCTGGCCATGTGGGAGACGATCAGTGTACACAGTGCCAACTTGGTAATCGCTGATCGTAGAAGGGGACAAGACAGTATAACACTGTAGAAAAAAGACTCGAATGCGATTGTACTTTACACCATAAGCTGTCAAGTATATTGTAATGTACTTGAGAAAATCTAAAAGCGAGGAGTATTTCTGATGCTAAAGAAAATTGTAAAAATAAATAAACAACAATAACTTAAACTTTTGAGAAAACCGATAGAGAACAAAATATACCATTAATTATTGTTGTTGACTATTTTATCGGTTAATCCACCATCGGTCAGCTGACGGTAGCGCTAAATACTTCTCCTTCTCACCCACCTAACCCTACCCCTCAATTTGAACTCTGCTCATCGCACACCAGATGTTCACCCCAGATGAGGCCAATTATTACACCCATCGGTACCAGGCTGCACCGGAGTTCGGACGGAGTTCAACAAACGGTTGATGTATGCACTGTATCACACCACCATTCGCGGGTGCGTATAAAATAAAGCCATAAACCACTCAAAACGGAAAGCCGCTGCAAGAAACATCGTGCGATCGAACCATCAGTACCCCTTTTTTGCCTTGTTTTGTTTTCCTTTCGAACCCTGTACCATCGTATCAATAAAATTAGCCATTTTATCGCCCATCGTTAAGCGCATGCTTATCAAACAACGTGTGCACAGCGAGCGCAGATGATCTCGTTCTCAAAATCAAGCTAATTGGTAATGCCGGCGTAGGGAGACTTAAGCACAGCGATAATAAAAAAAGCACCCAAGAGAAAAATACCAGAAAGAAGGATAGAACAAAATCAAACAAACAACGATCGGCAGCGAGCGATCCCAACGGTCGAAGGAAAAGTCGGCGGTCCTCACGTTGCGCAAACGCACGCGTGAGTTGTTGCCAGCGGCACGAGACTCGTCTGCGCCAATGCTCTAAGCCTAAGATACCTATTCCCTCGGAACGATGTTTTGTCTGGTGTGCTTGAAAAGTGAAACCTCCGCACGCTGTGTTGCTGTGTATGGTAGGACAAATTTATGACACGTTTCCAAATGTGATCTTACTGTGCCGCCGATGCACCCATCCATTAAACACACCTGTCAAATGGAGGATGGTTAAGATGTATTCAATCTCCCACTATAGGCAGTGAATTCTTGCTCTCGTTTCCGAGGAAGAATGGGCATTTTTTTTGTACAGCGACCGGAAAGACGGCTGTTGTCCTCTTGATCTATTTATGTTGGGTTTCGAGGCATCGCTACTGACGCCAACATTCCTGAGATGGTTACTTCGTAACATTAAGATTACGCGATGTGGTTGAGTTACAGAGGATGAGATAAAATTCGATATTGAGACACAGTATTCGTGTAAGACTATTTTCAAACAGCATTTGAATTTTATTTTAAAAGCAGCGTTGTTTCTTCCACATGATCTGAAAAATTCCTAGAAAGCAGGACTCTAATCTAGATAAATGAAATTATTGTGCCATTGCTCAACTTCAACCACTTTCTCATCGCACAAAAACTGCCTACCTGTCAAATTACATATACTCAATTTCAATTTTCGCAATTCAACCGAAACTTCGCACCGAAATCAGTTCCCGCACAATAACACATCACGCATCGTTGTTACATTGTTACGCAATAGCACCATCACCCGTCGACGGATCGGATGTCACTCGCAAAGCAATACCATTCTTACAACACCGGCAAAACAGCTCCCCTTAGCAGTGCATAAATCATGAAACTCGAACGAACTTGAGAAGCTGTTTGTCAAAAATATCATTTCGAGGTAAATATTTAACTAAGCATGAGAAGGCAATCCACATCTGCCCATCAAAAAACCTCTCGCACGTCACCGTCCTCCATTGCAAAGGCTACCAACAAACAACAAGAAGGGAAGAAGAAGATGTGGAATTTAAAAAAAAGATATCCAAGAATCTTTTCGCAAACATACTGAGTGAAAGTACAACAAACAGCACCCACCAACCAATCGATGAAAACATGTTTGCACTGGTGTCAGAGCCTTGGAGCCGGATATCGATGGCGAGAGTTTCGGTGAGGCATCCAGTTGCGCCTTCTTCGGTTTCAACTGTAACATTTGCTGTGCCACTTTGTGGTGAGAAGAACTTGCTTATTTTTTCACTTTTCTTGTGAAGATTCTCTCAAGTCAAGCCACGACTTCAATTCATCACACAGAGAAAAGATGAAGTTAGTAGGATAAGGATAATGAATTTTTGAGGAATTCTAAAAACAGACCTTTATTTAGACTTCAAAATTAGACATTACTGAAGCACTAACAGAACTAGTGATTCTCCAGTAAAGTATCACTTGTACATAAATGCATAAGTTAAAATAATTCTCTCCAGCTGTTCATTATTCATGCCAATCAAAGGCATTTTGGGCACAAAAAGCTTCTTAATCAAAATCTACTATCCAGCGGAATCACTTTCGAGAAAATTCAATCAATTATTATCGAAATACGTTGGTGCTATGTAGCGACTTCAACTTCAAAGCAGCTCTTGAAGTTTCTCCGTCACGTTAGGAACCGTGAGATGTTCGGGCTCGTGGGCGTTGTTGTCTCATTGAATAATTCGTCAAGCTTCCGCTTCGGCAGCAGCCATCGTCAGACGTGGGCGGGTGGGCGCTAAGAGCAATTAAATCATTTCCAAATTCAACAGTTTTGTTTGCCAGCGAAAAAGGCAAAATAAAACCCGCGCAAAAACTCCAGCCGCACGCAAATTCCCGGTAACCGATTCTTCAAAAGCACGCGAGGAAGCTTTCGAATGTCTTCTCGTTTGCAACGTGGTGGTGACGCGAAAATGCCTAATACATCTGGAAAATTGTTGATCTGATCCAACAGGCTTGGCACGATGATAAGCCGGTCGAGCCTCGGGGAGGAATGAACAAAGTGGACGAGATGGAAGGAACCTGGAAGTTGGAATACTTCCAAAGTAAAATTCCCTAATCATAATCATAATTATTCACCAAAAACTTCAAACACACAAATCACATTAAAACAGCACCAGATAGATCTACGGATCTGACAGCAGACAAAGAGCCATAGCCAAGGACGAGGAGTTCGTCTGCTTCGCAGCTGGTTCGCCGTTTCGGGCTTATTATTCTCATAATCAAACTTGTGCATATTTTTGCCATCATCCGTGTGGGAAGAAGGGCGGACATTTTCTTTGTTCTGCTAATGTCCGAGAAAACACAACACAAGCTTCAGTTGTGTCGGGAAGTTCGCCGAAAACCAACAAGAGAACCTGCTCGTTAGTCGCGGATCGTAAACTGAAGGATCACGTTGACGAAACAGCCCTTCACGAAGCATTGTGGACGGATTTGACGTCTCTTGCTTTCCCTGTCCCTGGCCCTGTGGCAGCACAAAATTGTAAATGTGATAAAATCGAAACGAGAAACGGAAGTGAGCTGTGAAAATGAGCCACCATTGACAGCCCTTCAAACCGGGCCCCGGAAACGGAAATATGAATCTCCAAAAAGCTGATCGCCCACAGCTTCAGCGCACACTGAACGAGGAGAATCGTCGTTCGGGATGGTTGCCACGGAAAACACGAAACCTGGGGTTCAAAGGTTCTTTTGCTTCACCAGAAGTAACAGTAGACATTGGGCTCTGCATTGGATTCGCGTCCCGGCAATGGGTGATGTTTTCCATCGTCGATTTCCTTTCCCCTTTGAGCGAAGGCAATCAGGTGGAAGCGAAAATATACACAGTTTTCCCTTGCTTTCAACTATTAAACTCACGCACACTCACACAGGCCATCATTATGAATGAAACGCGCCTAGCTATGGACAATTTGAGCTAAATTGAATGTTGTGGTTTTGACGTACAAAAAAAAAAAAACGACTCCCAATCCTCGCGGATAGGCGAGGCAAGACTGAAGGTCCAATGTCCTTCCAGGAAATGTTTTACTGAAGCTTGAGGGGCGGAACACCCCGGAAACAGAATATAGCTCTGAATAAATGAAACGCAGGAACGACTCGATAGAGAGCAGTCCTCCCCAAAAACCCTAACACGCTCTGCTTCCGTTCGGTTCCGTTTGCACGGTGTTATGTACTAACGAACTTTTTTTTTCCTGGGAATACCAAGATCAAAGCTAAAAGTGCGAATTCGCCAGCAATAACAAGTTATTGTTTCAAGATAATTCCACGCGGCTGAAGTTATGGAAGAATGTGCCCAACTCCGTGGTTTGCTATAGGTAGGGAATAAGAATCGCTTCCACAAATGGTTTACGATGACCGGACGGAAGTGTACGAAATTATATTACAAACAGCGACGGTACATAAACAACATCAAAAGGACAACAAGCGCATGCGGCGACGGCCAAACTGGAGTGGGTGGAATATTTTTGTAATTACAAAATTCCCTATCGAGACTCATTGGCGCCCAGCAGGGAGAGTTGCAAATAAAACTCCACAATAAAATCGGCGGTTAGTAGAAATATGTCTGATTGATTATCGTTTCCCTGTGCGTGCATTAGCGTTCTTTTAACAGTTGTGGTTTTTAAATTACACAAGTTTTGTTTTGCAGGAACACTAAACAAAAAAAAACGATACAAGAACAAATGCATGAGACAGCAAATCATAAATGAGGTGAAAGAGATTGAACAATAACATTTGAAGCGCCCAACTCCCAGTAAAAATCTATTGAATTGTCAATGGTAATCGTAGGAGCGAGCTCGAGGGATTTTTTTTTAAATGTCTGTATATTTTATAAATTGCGTTTTAATTTAAATTAAATCGAATCCTGCACACGATTATCGTCGCGTCGTTTCCGGTGCAATGGCTATTTGTGTGTGTATGTGTGTGGGTCGACATAGAACCGGACATTGCAGTTATGTTGTCCTCTCACTCAGTCCTATTTTATCCTTTTTTGTACATCTCAGAGTAGTAAAGAATGGAATGAGCTACATCAAACACAGCAAGGATACTTTTGACACGAATTATGCAATTATTTACAGAGCAGGATGAAAAAAGTCAACAGAGTAGGTTTTATTCAGACCAAAAACTAATGTAAACAAGTTATAAAAACGATCGTAATTTATGTATTGAAAATTGTAAGCTTTAACTAAAATTTTTATAAAATAAAAAGTAAAAAAAAGGAAATATTCAGAAATATTTTATTTCAGTCAGGCTGTTCAGAAGATTTTTAAATGAAAATTTCAGGCTTTAATTCAGCTTAAATTGAGCTGAGTTTCGATTTCAATTTGACATCGATTTCTATCATTTAAAAACTAGATTTAAAATTTCGAGATCAAAAATAAGCAGTGATAGTTTTAGTTTAATATTCTACTTCATCATTCTTTTTTCTGCTTTATGAGGTAGGCTCCAGAAGCCAGCTTGTCACACAGAATAAATTTTACTAATTTATTGACTTATTTGCCTTAAATGAAAATATTTTGTAAGCAAAACATGCTCATTTAAATCTCAAATCCATTAGCAGCACCAAATTGTAAGACAAATACTTCACTTAAGCTCCAATTTTTAAACCTTCACCCGCACATGTTTACTTTTATCATTCTTCCAATATTGACACACAATTTGTAACTCACTGTACACCACCCCCTGTGGTAGAGTTCGAAAATCGAACCACATCGGTCTCACACATAATAGAACGGGGATCCCCTTTTTTCCATTCAATTGCAAACAGCCACCAAACAGAGGTGAAGCCTGTGAATGTTGCCAATTTATGCAATTATTTGTATAATTTGTTAATTATGCAATTCACCCGCCATCGTTCGGCATAATCCATACCATTGCAAGTGGACACTGGTAAAGGACATTATTCAGTGCTTTTTTTGCCTTTGCACGCTTATTTAACACTGTCGTAATCGATGGTAAACTAATCGATGTGGAAGTGGCGTGTGTAGCATCCATTGGGAACGATGTAAAAAGTGTATTTTATTACATTAAAGCTAATCTACCGCACGTAAAATGAGATGCACACATATTTTCCGTGTGCTCACTGATTTCTATTGTTTGTTTTTACGGTTTAGTGAGTCAGGAGAAATAAACTTAAAAAAAGAGCTTGTTAAACCTATTTGCACCAGTAAGGTATAAAAATGCACTAAAATACGTGCATGCAATACGAATTGGTGCACGGGGCGCGTGAAATTGGAATCTAAATAGTTGACAATTACGTTCAAAATGGCGAGTAACTTGGGCTTGGGTGCGTGTGTTTGTACGATTTTGGTGTGAGCAAAATGAGCAAATAATCAATGCCATTTATTGCCACTACCCGACGCTTGAGGCACCCTAGCACACCGGATACGGCGCGCAATTTAATGGAAAACAAATAAATCTATGAATCATTTGCCCATTACACGGGCTTCGGAGAGTTTAGTGCGGATCATTAACGCGGTTGGTGTTGGTGGTGGTGCCACAGGATTTATGGAGCAAACAAACATGCCTTTTTTGCATGCTTCATACCACTGCTTGATGCTCGTTTCGATTTGATTGCTTCATAATTTTGATGCCATCCGTTGTGCAAACGCTCAGCACACCCATACACAATCGCATTCACCTAACCTCCATTGAAGCGTGCATTGGGAGCGGTGTACAAGGATGAAGAAATGCGTTACCCAAGGATGATTTACGAATGGGTCCTTGAGCTGACGGAACCGCTTTAAAACATCATTCCGTAGAGGCCTCAGCTGGTACCGGCAAGGCAATCATCCGTCAAGCGCAGCCATTACATCCATTACCGGCATCGGCACAGGGCAGAACCGGTACAAGTGGTTGATGTTTCTTGTGCGCGTTCGCTCGGAAGAGAGAAAAATCGGCCATCGAACCTTGCAAACAATCATCCTTCATTGTCTCGTTGGGCAAAAAGCGAGCGAAAATTCTTATTTTAACACCATTTTTCACTTCCAGTTCCACTTTTTGTCGTCTAGGTTCACTTCTTACAACGAAGCAAGAAGTCGGGTATGGTTGGTTTAGGTACTTCAAGAATGGAACAAGCGAAGAAAAAAAAATCCCCCCGGGCACCACTGTCTTAACCCTAACCCAAACACGTGACAAAAGAAAGCAGCAAATAAGAAACCCTTTCATGGAAACCGGAAGAAGAGAAAACACATCTTCAGAATCCATGTTAATCTCGGTGACCTACCGGCTGTGCTTATGGCTGTGAGACCTCGGATATCTCGAGCAGCACTCCTAGCTTGGAAGGCAGCTGCGTGTGTGGGTCGAGAGAACTGGCAAACACTTGAACTAACGCGCGCTTATTCATTTTTCAACTCCATGTTCGGACTAACGATTTTTTGTTTGCTACACCTGGGTTCCGGCAGGCAGAAAAGTTTCTCTAGGTTCACGAGAGAGCACGGAGGGAGGAACCCTTAACGGTTTGCTGGGTTATGCGAGCGAGCAGGAACCGATTTACAGCAGAAATCCATTTAACCGGATCTATATATCGTCCGCACCATGTCATCGTAGGCGTTTTCATTAAGTTGGATCTGAAGATTTAGACCAAAAGCTCAAACTTCCCGAGCAAGGCGAAGATCGAGAGCGACAAATTTGATTTCATCAAAAACCTAAGAACATCGGTGTCCTTTTGGGGATGTCTTTTCACGGGTCACGGAAAGAAATACCGCTTCCGAGTGGAGCGATATCTGTTCTGATTGCTTTTCTTGTCTTGCTGCTTGTTGCTCTCGGCTCGGTGTCAACAGATTCTTCTCGTTTGGACAAAGTTTTCATTTGAATTCTCCTAAGAATAAGTGAGAGTTGTCGGGGCAATGTGTGGTGGTGGGGTTAGTCTAAAGCCACAGAGAAATGTTATTTGTTGTCTGATTTGTTACGTCTCTGCCAGGTTCGAGATGGCAGACGACAACGATTTAATGTACAAGTTTTTATTGAAAAATTTAAATATTCATGAATACAGAATTGACGTTAGAGTTGTCGGTGCAAACTTTTACAACTACCAACATTAATTTCTTGTCAAGGTACAATGGAAACTTTGAGATCTTTTTAATTCTTATATCTAAGTTTGCCCCTTTAGATATTGCGTCTCAAAAATTTAGATTTCTCACTACCCAATCTCTTTAGTTTCATTTTTCAAAACCACTGGCAAGCGTCGCACAACCAAGGCAATTCTTCAATACGATAAGATTAGCACAGTATTAATGATCCCAGCACCGATCGATCGCATCATCCCGTAAAAACACTCCCTGGAATATGGTCTCGATTAGGCTACTTTCTTTCCCTTTTACCGTACCGTTTCAGAACACTGAAATGAATCATTGTTCTCTTTCGCTCGGCGTTCGTATCATCTCGATTCTAACAGCATTTTAAGGGTGCGCCCGTTTGCTCCGACTTGCTTGATAACGGAAGGAAACATATCATCATAAATCACTGCCGTCCCGTTAGAAGACGAACAGGGTGGTGTGGCCAGACTTTTACTTCCAGTAGCTTTGTTTTCGTTACCCCAAACGAGCGTCTCCAGCAGGAGACGATTGAGGGGGGATTTTTTGCGGTTTTAACGAGTCGGGATCACGTCTCGGATCCCCGTGCCCCGGGCTCGTGCATAACACTGATGAAGCTGACGTTAGCTGACGTTGAGTAGTATCGCGGAAGCGCTTTACCCAGTGGACACGGACGGTGAAGTTTTATGGGTGAAGTTATCAAAAAAGTTTGAATTGAATCCATGATATCCTCAATTTGGAATTAATTTCCCTAACCGCGAATCACGAGACGCGAACACAGTATCTCAGGTCGGTCGGGTACTGATGATGATGACGGTAATGATGGGGACCATGATCGATTTCAACGCTTGTCTAATGCACTACAACTAGACGCTTCTCATCGGAACATTTCTGAAACATAAACACTGTTTTTCGTTAGGGTGCAAACTGTCAAAAAGAACACCAAAGAAAGAACCTGAATGTTTCCAATAGCGTCACTCTCTTGGGACGCAACATTCTAGCGAACTACGGGGTCCTGCTGTCCATTAGAACTTTTGAGTCAGATATCTGATATTTGTGAATGGAAATGGTATTGAAAGTTTTTGACCAGCTGGAAGAAAAGGGGACGTTAATTGCAAAATCATATCTACTGTCAGCTACATAGAATTCAAAGAGGCATCGTTGTCAGTCATCGTATTTTGTTTTTAAATTTTTAGTAATACTCCAATTGATTTCAATTTGGAAATATCTTTAAATTTCGAGGATTCTTTTAGCTTATGCTTCTTTTTGGGCTCTCGAATCTCGAGCGGACTTTTATCTTGACTTTCTTTTATCCGAAACTGAACAGTCAGACTTGAGTATGGAGGCATGCCTCGGGAAGGGATTTGATATTCGGTCCCGGCATGTGAACAACCTTCGCCGCTTCCGGCTCAGCAACAGTAATGCTCTTGTCGTTCCTTTGACCTCAGTAGGAAAATAAAAAGCTCGAAAACATGGCATAATACAGCAGAAAAAGGAAATAAAAAATATTTAAGCTCGCCTGCAACTTTCGGAAGCATAAATTTGCTTCCAACTTATCTGCAAATCAGCTAATGATTTAATCTCTAAAGGTGCCTATGTAAACACAGCCGAAATCTGACCATTTTAATCTCTCTGCACAATTGAAGCTGGCAAAGTCACTGAGCTTATTAAGCTGGTAAGCGACAGGCGATGCTTGCGGATATGTCCGCGATTCTAAAAACTGCACATTGTTAACCACTTGTACAAACACTTACCTGCAACTGGCGATAGTTTCCGCATGACACACCACCGTGATTTCCACTAGAGTTGAGTAAAAAATATAAAATAAATTCATTATATTAAATCCACCATTGAAAGCTTTACCCGTGGTAGCGTGGAAAATCCTAGGAATGAAGCGCACTAGAGACAACAGCATTTCGTTCGTGAGACATTCCACAACGAGCGTCGACAAGCCAATACTACTGCTGCTGCTGCTGCTACTGCATGGGAATTGTTATTGTTCAGAGTCGAGTTCCGGTAATCTGTGGCACATATTTTCACGACAAAAAACCAGCTTTGAAACAACATCCTAAAATCACATTAAATCCTTGTTTTGATCCCTCCTTCAGACAACGAGAGGGCGGTTAAAGCGCCATCTAGTTGCTGTATTCACGGTGGACTATTAACCAATGCAAACATACATGCATACGTATTGCTAAGAGCCCATCCTGTTCCCTTCTTCCAAAAGTACAATACAGCATGAGATACCCTTTCAACTAACTCGCTCTTATGAAGCACCCCCTAAACAAGAGCCGACACTGCATGCGCTAGCGAGGTAAATCCCACATTTTAAAACAAACAACAGCATGTTTTTAGTGAAAAGCCAACCCGAGAGGTAACCGGTCGGTGAAGGAGAAAAATAATAAACGGATTTCCCAATCATCTCCACCCAGTTCTGTTGTCCGGTTCTAGTAACGAAGTATGTGCACCCTTTTTACCATCGCAGTAACATGGAGGCTCGCTCGCTTGGGAAGGTTTTTTGGAAAAATCTCAGGAAACAACAACATAAAATGCAATAAAAATTTCAAATTTATTAGCCACTCGTGTTTCGTACCGGTTGCCCCAGCGCTAGACCATAATGTCAACACGTACAGAAACACCACTTCTATCCATGGGCGTGTTGCCACAGCTCAGAAAAGGGGTGGAAAAGTTTGAAGAGCAAGTTCCAGGGAAGTACCTGCAATTTTGCAACGTCACCTTACCGCGGGTGAAAGGGCTGCATGTCCAAAAGTCCGTGGAATTGTGGAACAGGTGTCAGTGGCAGGACAACATTAGCGTGTTCACCGGAACTCTATGTGCTTCAAACCACACGCACACATACACACAACTACACATCTTTCCCGCGTATTGTACATGCTTTCCCACACTACTGCGAGACGATTACTATTGCAAAATAGGGAATTGCATGAAGTGAAGACTGGGGAAGCACTAAGCATCCAAAAATTGGCCATAGATCACCAACGTTTTAGGGACTCTCACATCAGCATGTTTGGACAGGGGAGTTTGAGATTTCACCACATATTCATACCAACAGTTCCGGAAAACCCACAATATCTTCCCTCAACAAACAGGGTGCGCTGGCCAGACTACCATAAGAATAGGCGATGACACCGTCTGACTTGATGCAAATATTATAGCTACATTACACAGACTCAAATACATGACATGCGCTGGTGCTGCACATGCTCGGGTGTACACCTATTTGCCATTTTCTTTTCTCGAAACTCAAGACCATGTTTGCCGAAAATTTTTCATCCGTTGAAAACAAACTACATGCAAGGGGCACACTATTAGTAGAGTGTGTTTAAGAAGACATGCTTCCGATGGTTTGCAAACGAAAAGTAAACGATTCTAGGTGGAGATAGAGACTGCTTTATGAAGAATACGGGTCTATCTAGTAAATACCATGTGTTTGGCAATTATACTAGTGTCTTGTAAATATTAAATCTGGATTTCTGTTCGCTTGTACATTCATTACTTTCTTTGCTCTATCAAAGGGCATTATTTGGTACCATTAATTCTGAGGAATTCTAAATGAAATCTTGCTTTGATTCCTACACAACTCGCCATCAACATTCATCACGCAAACTCTACGCAATTTTCAATTTTGCAAACACATTCCCGATGATATTGTCCACCGTCTTTTTACATCCCATTATGCATCATCTTCCCTGGCGGGCAGGGAGCATTCAAATCATCGCCACCGGTACGTGATCTAATGCTTTTGCATCGCCAAAATACCCAATCCACCTCCTCCCAACGAGAACAACAACTGGATGGAATTGGATCATCTGGATGCTCAGCTCTATCTCCTGCAGCTCGATACACTCACACATACACTGCTTTCCGTTTGTGCGCTGTAGAATACGCAATTGCCATCCGAAAATCTAGGCACACCGCTTTTAATGCTAATCGAATTCCGAACACTGGTGTATTGAATCCAATGCCCCGTTTCCTTTCGTACGCATCTGGCGCATGTGATTATTGGAGAAGTTTTGTAGACGGAAGCCGGCCATTCGAAGACCGAAGCTCAGCATCATCATCGTCCTGGGATTCATTGAACTTGAATCAATTGATCGGTAAACGCCGGAGAGGGTCTAACCGATGGGTGGTGGCGGTCTGCCTACACGTCTTAGATGCTGGCCATTTTATGACCATTCGAATGCCGATTTTCAATTGTGTTGGCAATGAAAACTACTCCGGCATTGTTCGGTCGCCAGCTGTTTTTATTATGCGAAAGACCTACAGCGGTTAGAGTTTAGAGGTTTGGAGTTCAATTGAAAGCGCCATCCGCAATCACGGCACGCACCCCAGCAATGAGCCTACTCGAGAGCTGGAGAGATTCCGATAGTGATTATTGCTGCACGTGATAGATTAAGAGTTGATAATCAAATTACGAGCATGCCCCAGCAGGATGCTTCTGGGCGATAGAGTTTGACGTTTCGTGAAGGAGGGCCCAAAACCCGGGCATAAAGGTCATGGAGCTAGGGAATGTTAGAACACGACGAACGAGCAGTGGCTCATATGCTCGGTAGTCCCTCGAGGACGTGGGAGATTTGTGGCAATCAATATTCTCTTTCTTGCCCTTTATTCTTCCCCCAGCATCGATAGGATCGAACTTTGGATGGATGAGATTAGAGTGAGCGATAAGCCCAACGGAATCCTTCCGATGCTGCTCTACCGGAGGTAAAGAATAAATCCATGCCAAAGAAAATCATCCCTATTTGGCATTATGAGCATTATGGGAAGGAATGACTTTTCGAGGACACGCCGTCCGTAGGAAGTGAGCGAGGTTTTGGGCAGCTTTTGGTGAAAGTTTTAATCTCATCTTTGCCCAAATGAAACGTATTGTAAGCTTGTTGTTGACTTTTCTAGATGCCTTGTACATCCATGGACACGCACGCGAGTACTGTATGAGGGAGACAACTCACAAACTTCGTGCCAGGGAGTTGTTTCGCTTTTTTTGGGTTCTCAGCTTTTTGCCGTATCCTAATCGGCTTAGGATATATTGGATGCAAGCATCCGAAGGTTTTTTTTGCATAATCCACGTTCAAAAATACGCTCCTCTGCCAAACATCTATGGACCTAAATTCGGAAAAAGTTGACACATCTCACCGAGGACCGTTTTGAAGATTTGTAAGTTTTTTCTGTGTTCGTTTAAAAAAAAAAAGTTAAAAGATGTACAACGCTTCGATGCGGACACATCACGATTCCCCGCAAATACACATTGCCCGTGATGAACATTGAATATCCAAATCTTGATGCGAAGCGTTTTTTTTTTGCCTTCTCCGTTTTATTATGTGCACGTCTACATCCGTCACCAGCCTGGCTACGCTAACGTGGCTGACGTTTAAATGAACATCACACTAGCCCACTGTTGGGAAAAAAGTACTCAGTTCAAAAAATTTCCTCTCTCCGCGAGATAAAGACAGCAGGAGAAAAGGCACAATACCCCAACCGATATTTGACATATTTTTTGGAAGGTTTTAGCTGAATGTTTTAGGATGCCACGGTGTGATGTAGCACGTCAATCTAAAAATTTGACATTATTTAATCAGATGTCGTGCAAATTCTAAGCACACACGCGCAGGCATATACGTGTAGGACTGACGAGGGGTGCCGCCTTATCATGCGAGCAGGCAGAGATTTACCGAACGCAATTGCCTGGCTTATGCTCTCCATGGCAGTGAATGTTCGAAATTGAGGATATAGCTTATGTATAGGAACAGAAATAAAAAACGAAGGATGCATACTGATAGAATTCATCATAATTCCAGCGTCAGCCTGTCGGTTGCAGATGTATGTGACGTGTGAGGACTTTGGACGCAGAGGGAGAATTGGAGTGTTTCATAATTTAACATGCGTTTTAGATGACGAAGAAGTATGGTCTGTCACAGCATTTTTGGGAAGAATTTTTCATAAATTAAGTTCTTAATTTTGTCTGATTGTGATGAAGTAGAAGTACAAGATATTAATGAATTAATCACATTCTTAAACGAAATTTAAGAGTAAAAAAAAAAAACATCCAATTGGTTGGCTTGTCTAAATCAAAACACGTTAAACGGAGTCTTCAAAACATATTCTCACGCAAATCACATTATCAGCATCACTTTTGCTCTTCCAACAAACCCACCCAACGTAATCCGTGGTTCTTCAATGTTAATCGTGGTTGCGTAAAATTGAACACTGACAACCGTTTTTTGAACGTTACGACCCCAATCCATCACCGGGTCGAAACCTTCCACGAAATGGTTCAACAACCATCGCTCAAACTGTGATAACTCGTTACCGTTGCCTTCGCTTCACGCATTTACATAAATATATGCCACACCACGAGCGATCGATCAGATCCACACGCTCGCACACACTACAAATACATCTGATGTAGGGTTAAAGGCCTCCTACATGGATGTATAACAACAACAAAAAACCACTACACGGGGGCCACACCAAAAAGCTTATCTTCAAAATGTGACATTTTATGGCTTTTTGATGCGATTCGGTTAAGTGTACAATTATTTATGCTATTTAGCATAATGCATGAGTTTGGGGAACTCTTTTTTTTTTTGAGGCGGTGTGTATCGGTTGTTCGTTGCGTGTGCCTACATGAGAGAGGCCACAGTTTTTTTTTGGTTGGTGGCTACAGACACCACCACCATGTGTCAATTGTCATCAACCGATGAGGTCAGCTCGGCTGATGTTGAGCTCACCGTACCGTAAAATAGACACCGATAAGCACGAACAACCGACACACACACACACACACAAAGTATCCATTGCCCTCCAGATATTCTACCTCCATTAAAAGGTTGGGCCAGTACGAGAAAAGCGGGTGCAATAAAACTCAATAACCCTTGTTATTAAAGTTCACCGAGCAGCAAGTTCCCGTCAAACAGCAAGAAGTGCAGGGAACGCACGTGGTCGCTTTATGCTAACTTCTGCACACGTTCGTATCCACCCAGTTATGTGACGCGTGGTATAGGTTCCCTTGAACTCCCGCATATAGTCCCGCCATCCGTTGGCTGAAAACCATTTGAAGCTAATGTCCCTCTAAACTTGTCGTGCAGTGAGTAAAGGTCCTCACGGCACACGCGTTTCGGACAAGGTACCCCTAACGACTCCGTTGAAGGGTTCCTGCTTTTGTAGAACCTAGATTGAAGGAACAACTTCACCACCGAAAACTGTGTTTGATGTGTTTAACATATGGTTTTTTTCCTGATGGTAGCCGAGGTACCACATGACGTTGTCCAACAGGAGAAGCATGAAGCTCATGTTGCCCACCAGGTTTTTTTGCTATTCCTTCTTTTTTGACGTGTTCTCACCTCTCCAATAAAAAAACGTCCTGATCGTCCAATAGCCTGGATTCTCCCTCGCTTGTAAAAATGGCACCCAATTTTCAACAGGCCACGTCCAGGACCAGACGAAGGTGCACCAGGTTAGACGTGATACAGAACCCCCCCTTTTGCTATACGTATGTGTACCGCGCGTCAGGGTATAGTGCCAACAGTTGCTGGTTCTCCGCCACGTACAGTTTCGAATTTAATTCCCCTTCTATTTCGTGCAAGAAGGAATGCTACACCAATTCATGTTTTGAACCTTGGAACTTCTCGACCCAGTACATCGAGTGTGTAGTGAGTTTTTGACGAGGATTTCCTGCTTTTTGTTTTGTTTTTCTTCTCAATTCTTTCCGTTAAGCTAAAGGGACTCGGACTGGCGATGGTTGTCGGAGGACCATCCAGCCTTTTGCTAGTGGCCGACGGAAATTTGATATAATACTGGATGATGAGTGTTATGTTGTGGAAGCATGTATCCGAACACGAACCTACAACTGCTCAGGTCAGGCGAGTCAGAGAACCTCTTGTTTTTGCAGGTTCGCACAGTTCGCCAACGTACCTAACCACAGCCGCTTGTTGAAACACGCAGAATTCGAGGTGAATAGTAAGAAGGGACGAGGGCACATTATCAAGCCCAGACTAAAAGTGAAAGGGGCAAGAAATCCGTCCATACCTTCGGGATATTCTCGTCCGCTCGTGTTTTGCTGGGTAGTTTAGATTCCGTGCACGACGGCATATCTTCAACGGAACTGAAGGCGTAATTTTATATCAAACCTGATAGTTAAATGGACGTAACAACACGGGTCGTTCTGTGAAGCTAACGAAGCAAAAGTAATGCATGTGTCGGAGGGAATAGTTTTTTGGGAAGCTTCAGACGATAAAATTTTACCGAAAAATCGTTTAATTTCGATCCTTGCAGCTAAAAGGCATGGCGATGTTTAAGAGCCGTCACCATGCGAAGATTAGCCATTTCCGGCTGAGAGGACTTGAAGGCTCATCCATCCGGAGCACGAAACCAAAGGCGGCCGTTATTGATCCCATGTTCTAATTTACATAATTTGCCCATCCTAGACCGTGATGGTTGGTGCCTGCTGCCCGGATAAGCGTCAGTTGGTGCGCAAAGACGAAAAATCGTGCCGGATATTGAGACATCCTGTGAGACGCCGCTTCGTTCGCTATCGTTAGACGTCGATTTTGTTTTTTTTTTAAGGGAATTACCAACACACATCGAGATCAAATGTCCAACAAAGAAAGGAAGAAAAAAGGTTGGATGTGTTCTGCCAGAATCTAGGGCATCATTTCGCGCGTGTGTTTGTGTGCCTTCCAACATATTTTATCCTTGCCAATTCTCTTCTTGCAGCGGAACCGTGGCGAACGTACAATGCCTCCCCGTTGCTGTACCGAGGTTAAATGAAGCAAAGATTGATGGTTCTGGCTGTCGACGGTCTGGGAATGGGGCGAACGAATCTCTTGTATTTTCCTCGACTGTTGGGGGACGCCACATTACGATACATCGTTACAAGCGAACACAACACCCAGTCACTACACTTCCTTCCAAAAGGCAACGAAAAATCACTGTCACGGAAAGGTGGCAGAACGGGCAATTGATTTTTCATATTACATTTTTATGCAAATCATGCACGATTATAAACATGTGCAAATCTGTCGATATTTTCCCAACCACTTGGAAGCTTGGAGGCGCTCACTGCACCGGATGATGATAATGCAATGGGGATTGTAAAAGCGTAGCCGTTCGGGATCTGAACAATCGATGAAGTGCAAAAATAGCACCCCCAACAACCAATTCATCAGTTTACGACCCAGCCTGACGGGCACCAGTGCCCGAACGGTGGAAAGGGGATCTGTGAATTTTGGGACTTTTTTCCCATCGGAAAACATCGCCTGCATCAGCCAGCAGCACACCAAAACCTGTAAGAAGGGGTGAATGGGTCGTCAACTGAAAAATAAATCTCAATTATGTGATGTAAAAATTTATGAAACCACTTAAAAATTCGAACCTGGAAGCGGTTGTCGCTAGCCGCGCGTGGTTTTACCATTACATGCCCGTAGGTTCGATTTAATTTAAGCCGTCTTTTTTGTGTGTTTTTGGTTCGCTTAACCCTCGCCGCGAGAAAGGAGTTTGGAAATTGAAACCTTCCCATCCCCGTTCGGTCAACGATTGGGCAGTGAGAGTACAATACGCATGCGGGGTCAGCCCAATTGGGTTGAATAATTTTCATTTCATACCCTCGTTGCATTACTAGACCATTTCACTGCGCTCGATGGGCCTGTTCTGCTTTACAGCAGTACCCGGATTGATGTCCACCGCCGAATATGGAGGACATGTGTTGAGGAATAAAAATTATATTAATTACATAATTTGAACCTTTGTACCAGGCGGCGACGGTGGCGGCCAGCGAGTGCCCTTGCAGATAATGGCGGCTCGCGTGTGCTGGGATGATTGGTTTAAAAATGAAACAAAACGTTTGATCACAGACCGCATGATGTGCCGTATCGTATGAACCGATACCAGCGGATTGAAACCGTAATTGCATAGAAAATATTATCACATTAATGATGGTACTGCATGAGGATGAGCTGTATGTGTGAACAAAAATTGTATCCTTTTCCTAACGGGTAATTAAAATTCCATTATTGTGTTAATGTGATTCTTACAGCGCCTAAGCGATGAAATGATTTTTTTAAAGAAAATAATAACTCGTGAAAATTTATACATTTTCATATAAACCTTGTACATCATTACGATTCGTTTAGAAATCTAAATATAATGTGTTTTAATAAAGCACATTTTCATTTATTTCGTCCTTATCGTAAGGAAAAATCAACTCTGAACATCTCTTCGAAAGACTCCAAAATTGCAAGAAGCGTCAAATTGTCCTTATCGTTCCTATAGAATCTTTCCTCATTATTGCTTTCACCCAAGGTGGATAAAATCTCATCAAACGATGTGTTTTTTTGGGCATCATGGCACATTTCAAAGAATGTTTATCCAAAATTAAATTTTTCCTTTGTGAGCCAGCAGCCTAATTAGCGGAACCGAGAAACGATTTCAAAAGCTGGCTAGAAGCCAATTTTCTCAAAATTAATGATTAGCTTGCGCTTTGATTAAATTTTTGCGAAACCCAAGGGCAGAGCAAGAGAATATTTTAGGATCAAATATTTATTTCTGTTTTTGTACTAAAATAACATCAAATAGTTTAGTTAAAGGTTATTGATTTTTCACGGAAAAATTGTGAAAGCAATACCAAAATACAATTATCAATGCAACCGAAATGATCATCAGACATGGCAAGAGAACAACAAACCAAAACACACAGGAGAAAACAAACCAAACAAAATGAAGAGAAAACCACTCGTCAAACGAACCTTCCGACCGACCAGACCATATGTCGATTATGATGATGATGGCTCAATCGACACCTACCTCGAGACCTCGGCAACCAAGAGCCCTTCAACCCTGGATGCTGAATATCCCCTTGTCAACGCTAGGTCCTTCCGTTCGAGCACGCCACTCGCACCACAAAAGCGAGAACAAAGCAGAAAAACGAAAACAACAAACCATCCGAACGTCGAAGGGACTGTTGGGCAAAATAGTAACAATCCTTCGGGACCCCTGCCGAGCCGGCAGAAGGAAAACATTGGCAACAATCAAAATTGAATGAGTCTGTATGTCGCTAGAACGATCAAATCGACCGCTCCGAGCTGCTACTGTGTAAGGCCGCCTAAATACACATACACACACTGCATTAGGCACGTAGAGGATGCGGGCTTCATCAGTGAGTCGGTGAGCTTCGGACAAAAAAGGATATATACACGCGACGCAGTAAATCCTCGGTTAGATTTTGAGCATGGGAAAAAAGAACGTATCGAAAAGGATGAAACCGTACGAAGAAGTCAAATGGTGTCTTGCTGGGAGATTGCGAAAACAACAACAATCCCGCCAGTGGTGGTCACAGGTCACCAGGAATATCTCGCCGAAGTTTATCACGTATCGCTATGAGTGGTGATGGTTTTTTCCAGTTTTTTTGCCATACCGAAGTTTTAACAAACCATTTGTCAAAATGAAAAACTCGAAACAGTTTATAGTTGGTGTGCTGTGGGAACTCCAACCAATATCCTGCACCGAGGGGCATTGCGAGGACTCTGAGGCGACAAAAACAGAGGAAGCAAATACCCAGTGGGAGAGAGCAGGAAGCCTGCCAATAGCAGGCTTGTAAAGACACTACCAGGAGGCACCGAAAGCTGAGATCTTCCACATGGACATCGAACATCGACATGTGGCAATGTACAGTGCGCGGGTCACAGCTTCCCAACAGGCGTACCGATTTGTTCCATTGATAGAGAGCCGAGCCGAGTTTCTTCATTGGAAAATCTCTAATTGGACCCAGGCAAAAGGACTTGCTCCTGGCGGATAGAAAACGACAAGGACAAATGGAACTTTTGGAACGGAAATCGCTTTTAGGACAGCATTTTTTGTGCTCTGTTGCTGCTTAGTGCGATTGTGTGTACACAAGACACATGTGCAGTGACGTCTCGCAGGGAACAACTGTGACGACTCTCATGGGAGTTTGTAGTGTGTTTCAGACCCTCGTTGAGCGATTATTCGTCCCAGTGAGTTGGTTTAACTTGCAGCGTGCAATCCTTGGCACCCCTTGTTTTGGGTCGTTTGTTTTTTTTTCTTCTCGTCCACTGTTTTATTCTCCGTAAGGGATATTGGGATTGCATTTGTGGTGCTCAGGATTTCGCAATCGCTTCTCACTTGCGAGGGGTTCGGCGTAAGGTGACAGTTGTCCAATTGCACCGGCGCGACAGAATTAACTCACAAGTGGAAATTTGTTTGGAACTTGATACCTTCATAAATAATAGCTCTGCACCGCAGGGAACTGCGCATTTCGCGTCTAATTTGGCCGCTTCTAGCCGGTTGTGGTACCATGTTTGAATGAGGCTATTGTTAATTGTTTTGTTGCATATAATGACTCTTTCAGAAGTTTTAAACACAGTTCAAGAATTGCTCTCGTTGGTATCGAGCTCTTAAAAAATGTTGGTAATTTTGTGTGAGGGTCTCTCCAGCAACAATGCAAAACAAGTTGTACACGCGCGAGTCCGACAGAGACATAAAAACAAATCACCTTCCATTAGTTCCTCGACAGACAGACAGCGCCGACAACCCCTATTGCTCTGCTGCGTACGAAATCGATTGCGTCAAACCTTGACAAACACCAGTGACGCTTTTGTGGCCATTATTTTTTCCTTTTTTTGTCGCTATCCCTAGCTTCTTGCTGTTGTTCCCTACTTTCGGCAACCCCTGTTTGCAACCATCTTTGCGTACACTTTTTCGAGGTCGAGGCCGAAAATGTGCGTATTGGGAGCGAGGGGTTGATTGCAGGCGCCAGCAAAATCAATAATGCTATCGTCAACCCATTGGGCGCTAGAATCGAACCATTTTCGAATCAAAAACCCAGGGACACCAACACAGGATGACGGTGAGGTTTTCCGTTTAGATCGTTTGATACACAACACAACAAGCATAAGGGGTTTTCTTTTTTTTTTGGGGAGTTTTGTCCACATTTCGCTATGCTTCGCTGCATCACCATGCAAACGGGATTGTACTTCCTGGTTGGAGTTTTCCTACAAATGGGTGCGTCTCGTCAATATGTGTAGGTTCAAATGCGCGAATTCTAGGAATCGTAATCCTCGCCCCATAGGCGCACAGTATGCCGCAGGATGCATCAGGGTGACGACCGTTCCCAAAAAAACACCCAATAGTTGGTCGATTTGTTGTTATTTTTCAACACCCACCAAATTGCGGGTAAGCCGAAAACCGTTGCTGTACGCAGAACGGCCGCCGAACTAGTCATAAAAATGCCGGTAACATGGAAAACCCGAAGCAAACAAACAACTTTTGACAGTTCACCGACGCCGTCTGGTCGTTCGATCGGGCAAGGGATATTTTTAATTTACTCCAGCTCTGGACTGGTATTTTCCTTCCATTACCTAAGGGACAAACACATGTGGAGCTTACTACGAGCAGGAAAATCGGAAGCTCAGAACACACAGCAGCCAACTTGCCGCAGGATTTAATTCGTTCTCGTCCGAAACGGCCACAGAGTAGTGGCCCGCTACGCGCTACCCCGATCGGATTGGATCGATTTTGTTTTCTTGTCGAACGTCGTTTGCGAGCACAACGGAATGGCTGGAATTTCAATTAAAATTGCACAAACTGTGTCGTGTAAAAAGCGTGCAGCGCGCGACCAGTTTGGTGTGGAGTTTTGAGGTTGAAGCTGGGAACCGTGAACTCGGGTTCCAAGAATCAGGGTTTTTTTTTCTCATTAAAAATGTATCCCATTCTTAATTGACAGAAAATGAAGGCTCTTGAAACAAAGCTAGATTAATTAAATTGGAGAACACGAAATCAGAGACACACCAGGAGGCTCCATTATTAATCAATAGATTTTTTTTGTTCCGATGAAACTAATTGAAGCGTCACAATTACATGAATAATGTTTGTACATGTGCAAGAGAGTGAATAAAATTGAAAATAAGGATTTTGTTTTCCTGGTAAATAAAATCAAGTGTTCCAGAGGCCGAACTCAAAACAACAAAAATGGTCTTAATGATGTATCATCGCACGCGTGCGTACTGCAGACCCTCTGCTGGTGCAGCTGCTGTTGAAAGATTTTCTAGCACTTCATTGCTGTGTTTTTTTGTACTGTACACAACCTACCGCACCTTCTACAAAGCTTCCCCCGTGTCCACAGAACAGAAACTCTCTCCCCCCCTGGGAGCCTCATTAAAATGGTATTTTCGACAACACTAATTGGGTGGCATTTTCTTCACTCGCGCACACTTGAGCATAAACGAAAACACATTCACATTCACTCACAATCCCGCGCGCATATAGTGTGTTTGTGTTTATATCCGTTTGCGATCCGTGGGTACGAGTATCCTTAATTGAGGTCCCATGTGGGAAAGCCACACGCGGGCCGCGTGCCGGAAGCTGCCGTTAGTGGTGACACTGATTAAGCTGTTTGCTACATACGGACGAGGGTTCTGGTTCCGACACAATAGGCAAACACGGTTGTGTTGTATGGGACAGTCCAGGTTCAAGGGCCCTAATGAAATTCCAACAATCCTTGGTTCTTTGGTGGGGCGGGGGCATCGTGTGTATGACGAATTAATTTTTCTCAACGCCGACTGTAGAGATTGACTTTTTTTATTGTTCAGACGTGACAATAATAGAATGCCCGAGGTTTTTTGTTCGGATGTGAGCCCAAAGGGGACATTCAAATCAATTCTCGTGAGGAAAAGGGAAAAACATTAAAAATAATACTGACAGTTGTGAGATTTAATAATTTTCTTACTCCTTTTCTCAGATTGAGAAGCATAACATTTGTCCCGGGGAACTTTACTCCGTAGTAAGGACTTACTCTTCAATTCTGCTTTATCCTCAAGTCTAGTAAGTCAAACCATGAACTGTGTGACTTAGCAGGTTGTTTAGCCAAGAAAAAGAACATTTTTATAGTGAAAAACCTGGTTTTTCACTATAAAAATGTTGACGCCAAGAAGGAATAACTCAACATCAACAACCACAATTCAACAACAAACCTTCTCAGCACCATCCAAATTCTTCACATCAATAGTTAAAATCTGTATTTTGATAGAAATCCTGGTCATTTCTTGGAGTCAAAGCTTCTATTGCCAAAAAAAAAAAAAACAATTTCCTTATGGTGTTTACTAGTTCAAGAATTAATTTAACACGTTTTTATGGAATTATTCAATTGAAATCAAATGCAACAGATATAGTCCTTCGCATCGTCAGCCTAGTATGTATACGTGCCATACGATTGGAAAGGTTTTCGTATCAAAAATTAAATTTTTCAGTCCACTCATGTAACATATCACGTACACACCAAGGATACTGGATCCTATCACGGCGCTTTGATGTTTCCATGATCAGAAAAGCTCTTCTGGCCCTTTTAAACACTGACCAGTAGACTCTAGGGAAATGGAAGAAAAATAAACAAACGTGTGTCACTTCGCAAAAACGAATTTGAAAATGAAAAGTTAAGACCCGCGTGTTTGCCAAAGCAATACAAAACAAACCAAAAATTGCTATTTGTCAATGTAGAAGCTTTGCACCGCTATCAAAAAAATAAACTGCAGCATGTAACGGAAAACTGATCTAATTTCATAGTTGTTAGGTGACGGTCTGGGTGCTGCACTCATGCTCTCACATGTTTGATTACGTGTGCTAGAGATACTTGTTGTCGTAACACATCAGGTTCGTGGGAATCTGGTCCGCTGCCTGACCAATTTGCAATATGTAACGAATGCCACGCAAAGTCAACTCAATATCAATCCATTACGTGCGATAGTGACACAACTAAAAGTATGATGTCTCGTAAAATAATAATTAAATTAATCCCTTTAGTTATGTCGTCCTTTGACAAATTGATTGGTCTGTTTTATTACATTTATTACTCGTCAAAAAAATGCTACAAATTTCTCCAGAATAAATAAAGGATATGCGTATAAATTCTATAAATTATTAAATAAAGCAAAAATTAAACCGATTGTCAAAATTGTGGAAGTGCTGTTCGATATCTAAATTTTACGATAGTCTTTATCATGTTTTTTTTAATGATTGAATCTTCTTTTCCTTGGCTTAATGATCTTTAAGGTCCCGCTGGCCATCAAGCGGCTTACTAGGCTTGCCAATACCATGTAAATGGATAGTCAGTCCTCACTACGGTTCGGATGGGATTTGAGACCCATTCCTGCCGTTTGAAGACCGCCATCGACCCCCTATTGAATATTGATTTTGAATATTAAAGCGCATTTCAAGAATGTATTCCCCAATCTAGTATTTAATTCAAAATTTCACTAAGGAAGACAATATATTTATTTTTATTATTAACTATGACGACACGTCGCCCCTTTTGTCGAATACAATATCTGTTATCAACAATATTTATTCCTCTATTTGAGTCTATTTTGATTTTGAAAAATCCTTGTTAGTAACATTGACTCACCCTTACGCATTCCTTCATAAATTCCACAACCAAAAACGCAATCCTTTCGCCCCATTTGCCATTTTTACCCGTACCATCCTGTCGGTGGGGGTCATCTATTTGAATTCCGCATCAGCGTGCCCCATCATCTCGCGCCGAAAGAAAAACGGATAACACATTTTCATAATCTTTGCAATAAACGCCAACATAACGTGAGCGTACGCAAGTGTGAGAATGGGAGGATTTGATTTATTCAAACCCTTTTTTTTTTGCTAGCAAAGGAGTACTTTTGGGCTCCAAAACCAAGGAGCCTCTCACAAGCGATCAGCGTAGCGGAGTTTGGTTCGAAAAAAAAAAAGGTTGGTTAGAATCAGAACGAGATGCTAGCCAGATTTGTGGCATCCAACACACAGCGCGTCGACAAAACCGAGACGCATCCCTGTTTGTTTGGGGCCATTTTTCATTCACCCTGTCCATGAGCGACCGTTGGATGGGAGGGCCCGGCGAGCGCACCAAAAGGTTGAATCCTTTATGCGTTTTTTTAGCCCATTCGTTTCGGTTCTCTTCCGGGTGGCAAGGATGGACTTTTCCCACTGTGTCTGGGTAACTCTTTCGCTGACATTTTGGTGAGTTACGGTGCTCGTTTCTGGTGCGCTTTTTTCCCCGGGTTTCTTTTCACCCTTTTTTCACCAGCTTTACAATACAGATCGCTTTAACTTTTGCCAGGCCTTGCACTCAGGTTAAACTTTACGAGTCCTGGAAAAAAAATTACTGTTTGGTTCAACTTGGGCAGGACGATGATGGTACTTTTAGTTCGTTTCCGTGTGCCCTTTTTTTCCTCTTTCGAATGACTAGAGATGAATTGTGACGTTCACAAATAAAATGCGCACACACTGTTACAAATAATAATAAAAAATAGTCCACTTCCCTTAAGCCTTCTCGCTTCACTCCTCCTCAACGCACCACAGCATCCGAGTGGAAAGAAAAATATAAACTGACTCAGAGACTTTCAGCCGTCGTCGAGCAGCCTTTTGCCAGTCATTGTAACAAAAGAACGCGACTTTTCTGGAGGTGGTGGAATGAGCTGGGACGAAGCAAAAAGGGGGGAAAGAAAGAAAAATACGACAAAAACTCGAATTCTACAACCGAGCACCGGAGGAGCATTATTGTGCTTTTGAATAGTTTTCCTAACTACCGTTTTACTTCTTTTAAACATAGTTTCTCGCACTGTAACGAATGCTTCCGCCATTTCCCACGCGCATCCGTGTAACATGACGGGGCGGCAAATCCGAGCAATAATACTCCCTTCGCATCATGTTGGAATAACGCGTTCGGCCAAGAGCTTGCTCCGCTTGCAACAATAGAAGAGAAAATTTTCTTTTATGAAGATGGAATGTATGACATCAAATGCCGTCCCCGGCATATCTTCCGCGTGCATTTCTTTGCTCCTCGTTATTTATTGTTTTTTTTTTTGTGTTTGCAAAAGGTGGAAATGCGAAAGTTGGAATTAGTGCACTAAGTTACCAAAGCGATCATGACCGTTTGTTGCTGTTGTTGGTCGATTTCTGGTCCTTCGTGAAATGTTGCTTCTCCTAACAGACGTTAGCACTAGCAAGAAGTTACTGGGCAACTTAGGGGGGTTTGGAGAAAGAAAAAACGATCCACCTCTCAAGAACAAAAGAAAAGCAAACCAACCGTCAGGAATCGTCCCTGGAAAAGTCCGAAATGCGATTGTAAAGCGTAAGGTATTCAGTTTTCCCGTGAAGCTTCAGTCTCCTGAAGGGACTTTGCGGCAAAAGGATATCTTTTACGCTTTTATTTTTCGGTGCGGTTTAGCCCCTTTTTGGGCGGACAGCGGGAAACGCATGCAACCAACGAACGATTTATGATGACGATTTATGTAGCTGAACTCCGGGGTGCACCCGTTGCGAGCGGTTCCGCCCGGTAACGTTCATTTTATTGTTGAACTTAGTTATATTTGGATGCCTTTTTTGACTTAAGGTTGCATTTGTTACAGAAAAAAAATGTGAAGGTCTGAAATTAGAGTGAGTTTTACAGAAGAATCCTTAAACAATATCTTATTAATTGTACAATAAATATATTTTTTTTATTGAACTGAAACAGCTAGTGTCGTATTATCAAAACTGTTTGTGATGACTGCATTTAAAATCTAGAAGAATGGGGCATTTTTTCCCTGTTTTTTTTTTTTTGTTTAATGAAGATTTATAAGCAACTTGTTCTTTACAACTTAGCAGGCTTATATATATAAGACAATACAGCCAGACAATCAAACTAATATTGTGTTGGATATCATCAACATTTACATTGATTAACGGCGAGATGTTTTGGCGACCCAGGTTCGATGCAGCATGGATGCGGCTTTTGGACGAGACCGGCTCTGATCCTGTCACCCCGGACAACCAGCTGTCCCATCAGATAAAAGGACAGGCAGAGTGGAACTGGATCATTGAGCTGGCAACGATCGTAACGTCGGAGCTGCAGGAAACCTGGAATGCTCAGCGCGCGAACCTGACGGAGCTCATCGGTCCAACGGAGCACGAGCAGGGCTGATCGCCCTCGAGCAGCCTGAAGCAAATCGGAGGCAGCTCAACTTCAACAGCGGTACAGCTGCTGCAGCGACTGAAGAAGAAAATCGCGAGGGCCACCTCACGTCCTGACGGCCATCTCAGAAGCCGTAACGTCAGGACGATGCAGCAGGGAAACCCGCATGCAACAAGAGCTAGGGAAGAGCTAGGGCTCCTGGAGACTAACATTCGGCACAAAGTATCGACGCGGAAGGAAAATGAGTTATTACGAACTTGTAAACGTTGCTTATTGAAACACAAAACTTAACGATGCGACGATTATGCGAGCCGGAGTGGAAATGATCAAAACAATTGCTGGTTATAGAAAAATCCAAAAGGACAGAACTGTTAGCAGAGGTGAGAAGAACGTAGATTGTAAAACAATACAATAAATATTCTTTTTACTTGAAAATACGTTAGGGCGGCCCGGTGGTAGACTTAAATGAACGCCTTCCAGTATGCAATTCGGCATACACTAAACATTATTAGCAGTAAAATGCCTTCTTTTGCCTGCAAAATGCCTTACCACAGTCATCGTCACCAAATGCGTCACCATTTACTTCCTGCCTGCTGCATAATTGTGCACTTCCGAAATGCTTTGATTGACTCTTCCCCGCTCACCCAAAAAACGGATCTCCACAGCAAAGAGCAAAGCAGCAGTATTATCTGACATCTACCGTTCCTATTTTTGCCTCAAAGCAACAACATAAAAAAGCGCAAGCTATTCGTGCAATCATGGGAAGAACCTTTATCGTATCGAAATGCAATGGAGGCAATTTTCTTTCCTCTGTTTCCATGTTTATTGGTCGAACAAAAGGGGTTCGTTCTAGCGAATGGGCATAGGAGTTTAATAGCAAACATCCAAGCACTCACGCGAGCAAACGCGGGCAAGTAAGAATGACGCATTTAATTGTAATTATTTCGAGTGAGCGCATTTCGTTTTATTTCCTTTGCCTCCCAGGCGGGAATGTTTTTCCTTTTCCAGTCGAGGGGGGATGGAGGGGCCCTCTTATTTAATTTCTTCAACTGTTTTATGATGTGTCCTTCTGTGACTTTAGCGTACAGAGAAATCTAACCAGTACGATAAGCGCTATTATCCCTCGTACCGTTCTCCCGCTAGAAACGCACGAACGAAGTGCGGGAGCGAGAGCGACAGAGAGCTCTAATTGCATAATTGTGAAAATCGCAGCTCGCCCAGCCAGTACGGGGCTCAATTAATTTCTTCAATTTCGAACTTACGAGCTGCTGCCAACGCCAATCATCCGGTTATTTATGGTCTCCATCGCTCCATTCCGACCGCTCTGCATTTCAAAGGCTCGACAATCTCGGACAGAACTCATGCTTCGTACGAGCGAAAGCGTAAAACAAAGTGCGCAACGAGTTTCGGCTGATGTCTGGTGTGCAATTTGTCCATTCGCTGCACTCTATCGGATCATTTGGTCCATTAAGGAGAGCGGCAGAGTGGCTTGCCGATGGGGCCGCTCGCACTGCATCGACAATGACACTTTTTCTGTGTCTTTTGCCGCTCGCACAGCTCTAAAGTGGCCATCAAATTTTGTTCAAGTGCTGCCGAACCCGCCGTGGCCGTTTGTGAGTGGGTGTGAAGCAATCGAATTTTCCTCGCCTAGCATTGCTCACTGACTGACCTGAGCTTGAGAAGCAATGATCGCTCCCGGGTGGGGTGTTTTTTTTATTGGAATTGAAACTGGAAAAGGCAATTGAAGTGCATTACTTCACATTAATCACACTCGAAACAATTTAGAGGTTCACCAAACCTATAGAGTTCATTTAGAGCCGGAGTGTTTAACGGGGCGAGAGATTTATAGCTTTGCAAATGCCGTCAAAAACTGCTCCGAACCACCTACAACTACAAACACTCGTTAAAAGTTCCCAAAACTAAAAAGCTATTAATTAAATAAATTTCAACTCCCGCACTGGCTCGCTGGAGTCAAAGTGCAAACATGGGATCCTATTTCCGAACACAAATAAACCATCATCAAATTGATAATTTTCCCGTTTGACTACTAATTTGTGTACGCTTCGACGGAACACTACTCTTCGTCGACCAGGGAAACGAGATCCCAACCAATCCATCTTCCGCAGCTTGCGCTGCTCCTTCTTGCTTGCTTAAGAAGGCGAAAGAGTTTGTGTAAAATTAGAAACCAAATATTTGTCCTTATCGGTAATGGCGTCCTTACGTCGATGAGGTTTTCTTGGAAAGCAACACATCCGAGGAAGATACCTGCAGATATTTAATGCTAGCTAAATTCTCGTAAACACACACACACACCGACCCAGATCAAAAGTGTACACATGAAAAACCAATGTTTAACAACTTTCTCACTCATGCCCATGCGGCACAAGATTCTTTGTTTGCCCAAATTACTCGTTCGTGTGCCGTACGGAGGCTTTTGAAGGAAATTCGAGCCACGAGTTTTCACTCGCCCCCTCGTTGCCTGCATTCGTTTGGTTCCATTTCAGGGTGATATCTTTAGCAGAATGTCTTCAGAGCTGGTAGCAGATACGAACTGCTGCTTGATAATGATATCATTACCATTATCATCGATTAAGATGTCGAGCAGGGGAACAGCCGATTCCCTATCAGATCTCCCACACTCTAACCACAAAAATCTTCACCTCACTTCCTTTACGCGAAATAAGATATTTTAGCTGACTCGGGTTGTTTACGGAACACGGCACACGCAACCCGTGTGTCGATCCACACCAAAAGCGTTAATGACTCGCCAGAGTTGGTCCTGGAGGGAATGGCTGAAGCAGATGGTGCTACAGGTGCGCTACCACTTTTGACGATGATTATCGATTAAAGAGTTTTCGCTCGGTGGGTTCCGATGGAGGTGCCGGATGTTCCAGACAAGTGGTAGGATGTTTCACCAGCGCGCGAAGGTAAATATTAAAGTCATTTTCCAACCCACCTGTCAGCTTTGCCCATTCCCCGCTGGGATAACTCGCGTATCCGGTTACCAGGAAGTGACACAAACCAGGCAGTCGATTCCTGCCATGTTAGATTAGAGATAATCATATTAAACAGAGTTACGGTGCGGCCTAAGTTCAATTGGTATGTTGAACTTCTTCACTCATATTAACCCAATCCGACTTAACTTTGTGTTTTCGTGTGTTTCTATCGGTGTAATATGGGTCAGATTGATTATTAGGAAGGTAGATGCTGGCAGGGTTTGAAAACCATATTTCAGAGTTCACCACCCACCCCATTTGGCGCATCATCATCTCCGCATTGGAAGCGAGCAGTAATTTATGCGAGTAGTTCCAGCACAGCACTCGCATCATTATCGGGGAAAAGATGAAGAAATCTAATTAATTCCCGTGCCCGCTGCCCAGGCGCATCGAATTGGAGAGATTTAATTAATCTTTCTCGCAATGGTTTTCACGCCTTGGATTGCCGTACAGGTCCGCTTTCCTGGTGGTTGTAAGAGAATTAACTCCCCCAAAGGAACAGCTGGCAGTTCTCCACCCGCAAAGCCGGATGGTTTGAAGGATGAAGACTCCCCAAAACGATCAGAACGGTCAGGTGTTTGCGATAAAAGAAAGTACATTCAGTGTGAATGATGGCTATTGAAGCAAAGTAAATGAAAGCACTTTGATAACTTTTGGCAAGTGCATTGAAGGATTCTGAACATTATTTTTTTCCTTTTGTTAGTGTTGTGTGGAGTTTGGGAGAAGTATTAAGCATCTTTTGTTTGATTTTTCCTAATTAAGAAACATTATTAATCATTCTTATCTGGCATGTAATTGATGTACTTTTGCCGTGAATTTCGATGTTTCTTTTAGTTAAGTTTCCTTTTCTTCTAGTTTGAAAAAAGCTTTTATATTTTATTTCTTCGGTTTTACATATTTGTTATATGATCTTTACTTTTTCACTTTCAAATTTTCGGGTTTATTTATTGTTTTTTATTTCACAGTTTTGGAGCCTTCTTAAAAACTCTTAATTATATTTTTTTATTCAACAATCCCCAGCAGGGAAAACAAGAAGATGATAAAATTTTCCCTTTATTTTAATTGGGTGAAGAATTTAAATAGAAAAATAATAATATTGTTTAAATAGTTTTAAAACAATCAATATTCATCAATAAATCAAAAGCTCAGCTATAAAATACAGTTACGGCAGCAATAAACAAAGTTCATTACGCTCAACTGCAACAGACGCTCGCTGCTCGATACCGATTTATCTGACCCAGATTTTTCCAAAAAATCAACTCTATAAATCGGACACGCAAACACTAAAGCAACCATCGGAATCACATGTGTAGTTGCGAAGTCAATAAATTTCAATACGATTTGTGCTCCAAACTTCCTGCCCCTCTACCACAGTGCGCAGTGTGTTCGAAGCATTACGAATGCATTAAAAATTTTAATCACCATCCTAGTTTTCGTTTGAGGCAAATCGTTACGCTCTGGGTCATCAAAACTATTTCGTGTCTTTATTTACCCAAAATCCATCCGGTTTCCGCTTTAGCGTGTGACTGTATCGTGCAATCGACACTCGAACCTCCACCAAGGATGCACAGTAACTCAAGAGTTGCTATAAATTTCCATAAATTTACTATCCGATGTTTAAACCAGAGCTGCGAATTAAAAAACACTTTCACTGTGTTTAGATTACGCGTGTTTTTCTTTGCTTTTCATTCATTCCAACACACCCGGTTCGCAGCTAGATACAAAAAGGTTAGGTTTTAAAGTTTAGGGTGCATCAAGAATTTCAGTTGCACAATCCGAACACGAGGCATTCTCGTAGCAACCCGCGCATTAGGTTAAATTAGAGTTGTCGTCTCACCAAATCCTCGCTTGAACCGCCCGGAAGCCGGGGTGGCCATGGCGTGAAACTCCCAAAAACAACGCTTGAATAATGTACGATTCGCCACCTTAAATCGTCACGACCCCAATATCCCGGGGTAAGCCAAAAGTCCATTAGCATGCTCCCGGTGCAACAGCGCACACCTTTCCATTGGGTGGCGTACTATTTAAAGAACCAGAATCCGAAACCGAAGCGACCTCCAACCTTCCTTTGCATGGCATTCTAAACCCGTAGGAATTCAACCCGAAATTCACCCGCCAACCCGCGGGAAGGTCGTCAGTGTGAGAGCATGTGTAGAATCGATTTTGGGTGTCGGTTGAAAGTCCCGAAGAATAGAAAATTACTTGGTCGAAACTTTTACTCACCCGGAACAACAATATTGGTCCCGGCATGGGCCCTGCAGCCGAGTTGGTTCATGTGCTTGCTCCAGTGGAAAGGTTTAATTTCATCTACCGGAACTGGTGCTGGAACTTTGCAACGCAACCATTTCCGGTGCACCCTAGGAACGGAGGCATTCTCTTGTGTTCTTCTTTCGGAGTCGCTCATCCCCAGTTGTTGGAGAGATTGTTGTTTGCTTTGGAATTCGGCAAAGTCCTATAAAACCACATATTCATATATCGACATTCTTTGGTTTTGTTCAAAACTTTATGAGTACTCGGGACGCTGAGGTCTTCGAACCTCCGACCTCTCGGCAAAGGTCGTCCCCTAAGTCTGGAACGTCCGGCCCAACGGGGATCGCCGACCGTAGCAAAGTCAGCCAGGTGGTGGAAAAGTACCTCACATTCCACAACTATCTCAAAACCGCTGATAACTTGCTGCTGCAAGTGCTGTATGCCGATGCATCTATCGCATCATGGTCAGCGAGTTAGACCCAGGAATGTTTGCCCATTCTTGGTGCACAACTCCGCCAGGACCGTTCAAGTTTATCTTCTCTGCATGCACCATCGGGTGGGGGTGTGGTTTTCATAACTTCGACAGAGGGGTTTGGCTCGCTCTTAGGTCGGAACCGATCGGTGATTGATGCACTTTGGCTGCAAACTGTTGTGCGGTGTGTGTGTGTGTGTGTGTCAGGAAGGCTTCTTGTTGATGCATAACAAAACCAAGCCACCCAGCAGCGGCAATTAATCTCCAGTAAGCGTTTAATTATCCCTCCGGAATCGGAAGGCATAATGAATAGTGACAACTTAAGCGTGGCTGCCGTTCGCTTGCGAAAACAGCATCCTTTGGCGTGGATTATTGGAACAGTGCCGAGTGGCTGCTGCTGCTGTCTGCCAGTAGGTGGGAAAGGAGTTACGCCATCAACACCGTTCATTATTCAAAACACACCGAATCCCACATCAAAGAAGCAACCTTGGATTTTGGAAGCGTGGGTGCCCGTGTACGTAAAGGAAAAGCTCCTAACGCTCCCACACAAAGCCCTTTCGCAAAGCGGAAGCTACTTGTATCTAGCAGGGCACTCGCTTTGAAAGCGTTATCCCTTTTCAAACACTAACAATTACCATCGTGTCAATCCCTCCCCAATCCATCTGCATCGTCTTCTTCTTCGTCTATGTTTCAACTTCCAATCAGCACCAGCACCGCCACCATCTCGACCGGAACCATTACGAGGCGGAATTTTCATAATTGAATAATTATTTATTTAACGAGCAGTACGGAGCTGCAGTACGGGAAACACATAACGTCCACAGTTTCCCACTGTTGGAAACGTGTGTTTGTGGATGTGCGTGTTTGGGTTTGTCCCACTGGTGCGCTTTCCTTTTAGGTGTCTTTCATTAGCAGCGGCATCATCAAGGGCAGAATGAGACGGAGCGCGGAAAAGGGAATGCCACCAGGAGTGTTGTGTTGATTACTGGGTTCGATTACTGCTGTTCGCTCGGGTGGATATCATTGTGAGAAGCAGAAATTGGTGGAATAACTCAATCGAGTTGATTGAAAGGCTTCGTTCTTTCACACGAATGCAAAGGCAAAAAAACTGGAACAAAGCTCCGGAATATGATTCGATCGATGTGTGAAACGTTTTGTTCTATTGAAAGCCCTCTAAAGCAAACATAATACATGTGCAACTCTGAGCAATATGCTTTTTGCTCTTGGATGTTAAATTCAGAATTCTGGAGCTTAACAGTTCACAACATAATTTTATTAGGTCCGCAAATAAATAACGGCCGTTTTTAAATCGATGGAGCCACTGTGGACTGAGGCGCGATTTTGACTTTTTCATACGACATGAATTCAGTTCGGGAATGACATAATCAAACTGTGTAAACAGATTTGTGATTATTTCGTGCAAGATAAAGTTCCTAGTTCTTGAAAATGTGTGATTTTGAGCCGGATAAGCGGCCATATGCGGGAGGTTTCGCTGATACGGTAGGGAGGAAAATTCGCTGACGAAGAATTGACTGAAGGAAAATCACTCCCAAACGCAAGAAGAGCTTGCAGTCGTGCTTGGTGTAACACGTCAGGCTATATCATCGCGGCTGAACGCGTCAGGCATGATACAGAAGGAGGGCAAATGGATACCACATGGAGTTGGAGCCGCGGGAGCTGGTCCTGCGGCACAACAGAAAGGGGTTCCTGCACAGCATCATCATACCCCAGCATCATCAGCTCGACCGAACATCCATAGCTCGAAAGTTATTCTGAGTATTTGGTGGGACCAGCTCGGCGTCATCTACTACGAACTTCTGAAACCGGGAGAAACAATCACTGGTGAAAGCTACCGGAAACAATTGATGAGTTTAAGCCGAGCAATGCGTGAAAAACGGCCAGAACACTCATCACGCCACGACAAAGTTATTCTGCTGCATGCTCCCCGAAAACCCGTAACTTGAAAGGTGGAAGAAAGTAATAAATAATAATGGCCAATACTTTGATCGACCCAATTTCTACAAATAAAAATGCCACGAGTACCACTTACGTATGAAAAAACGGCCGTTATTTATTTGCGCACCTTACACCAAAACCTGACGAAATAGGTCGTGGAACGAGCTAGAAAATTCTTCTCATATCTCGAGACATCCAGAAGATTAGTGCTCATGTCCTATGCTCCGCCGTCGCTTAACTTCTGCCAAGCGGACGTAGTTGGCAGGAAGTGAAACCACACTTCCGGGAGTAACAATTTTAAATCCGGCTGTTAGCAAAATTACCACCCCGAGAAACACTTGATGTCGGGAGCTGCAATAGCAGGCGAGGTAGCCGTTCTAGTACGTAAGTATGGAACACAGCATTCTGGTGCGAGTAACTACTTCCAGCGAAATAGAAGCTGTTGGCGGTACTGGTAGTGTACGTGGTGTAATTATAAGCGTAATCATAGTACCGTCACGCGTTTCGCAGCTTAGTTTGAAAAGCTCAGCTCACTCTTGTGACCTCTTGCCGTTAAAGTCGTCGTTTATTTGAGAGAAATTGTCTCTCACGTATCAGGGTCACGTTTCCGGAATAGTTCGAATAGCAAAACCTCATGGAAAAGGAGATACAAGTGAGGTGTTTAAATTCATAAAATATTCATCATAACATTCCGAATGTAGCGAGTGTATATCACCAAACACTGGAAAACCCCAACAAGACAAGTTATGCCAACTTATTCACCATCATTTACCCAACCGTCTCTGTGGGCTGTATTTTTGGAAACTTCACCTACTCAGCTAAAAATGCTACAAACGCATAACGCAGCCAAACCGCGCGACAAGTCCGACCGACCAGAAATGAGCCAGCGTGACGTATGTCACCGGGACGAACGAAGCGAGCGCAAGAAACGCCGGACACTCTTTTGATGAATATTTAAATGGAATAACATGGTGGAATGATGCGTTGGAGTACGTTGTTGCAGTAGCATATGGTGCAGAAAGGCACCCGTAACACTGTTATCTCCCCCGAGCGTGTAGTACTGCGAGTGCCTCGATAAAACTAAATGGTAACTATCCTCCGAAAATGCGAGCACTGGAAGCGGGTCTTTTACAAACGCAAATGACAACATTATGAAGAATCGTATGGTAATCAGTGTGTTGCGGGAGTTGGGTATTGCGGACAGACCCTCACAGACCCTCACAGCATTGGCCAATCATTGAACGCAAGAGTGCGGAAGAGTTGGTTCTCCTCGCAGTGGCTCCTTTTAAATGAATACGTCGTCCGAAAAATGAGGACCCCTAGCTCCGAGGCCAGTTTTTTTTTTTTGGGCGCGCTAGACACACTGTGAAAGGATTTCCCATTTTAATGGCGTACTCTTCCGAGCGAAAAGGGACAAATGTCACCGTTTGGAAACTTTTGTATAGCGATAGTGTTCCATTTCCTCAACTCCAGTGACAGTCTCCAACCAATCTCGAAACGGTTGTACCGAAAATAAAACGACACTCAAACGAGCGCAAATGTTTTCATTTTCGTTTTGAATAAAACATTGTCCAACAACGGGAGGGCGGGGACACTACTACTGATTGAGATTTTATGCCCGGTTCCATTTTTTGTTGGCTGCATTTGGTAGATCTCTGGTTGGTTTCGGGGTGGCAAATTGTTGAAACGTCACACCCAAAGGTTCTCATCGTTCGTCCAATAACTTCGTCGTAGTTTTTCGCCAACCGTAACTTCTTTGTTGGAGGTCTCATCCTGCAGGAGGAACCCCCGTCACCCTTGAAATGACACTCGAGAATTGCAATGTCTGGAGAGTGCTGTTGTTTTCTTGCACGCTCGAGAAAAAAAATGGTCCAAGTACCTCTTTCCTTGTTGGCGTGAGCACGAAAATGCTTTCACCTCAACAGCAGGGCAGCAACAGAAAACGCCTCTCCAGAACCGGAGCACCGGAAAGAACGATCTGAATGTGCACATTTTAAACGCTCAAGAGCTTGGGTGGTCCTCTTACTGGAGCTGCCAGTGCCAGTGGTGTTCTTGCTAATCGACGGATTCTGCCGGTGTACAAGTGCAATGGGCAAATGGTGCAAAATCTGGTTAGCAGTTGCACGCCTTAATGCTCAACACGTGTACGCTAATTGACAGGTGCACATATGGAGATGCAAGAAGCGATGTAATTAGCATAAAGCTCTTGACCTGCAAAGGCACAGACTACCAAGAAATTCTAAGCCGAACCTATTGACACCTTTTTTGACGTAAAAGAATGTAATTTGTTGTTAAAAGTGCAACAAATTGAAGAACAAAATGGCCACACCAAAAAAAAACACCTCCCACAGTAGCTAAATTGGTTGGTTCCTTTAAACGCTAAATGGGACGTGAAAAATGGTACCACTTTTAATGGTTTGCTCTACTGACAGCAGCAATACAACCCATTATTACCTCGACAAGTGATGATGGCCTCCTCATAAAAAAGATAACGGGGTCTTTACGTTACGCTTCACCCTAATGAAGTATTTATTTGACTCATTCACCTCCGAGCACTCGGTGAAGCTCACCTCAGTTTGTCCAAAACAAGAAGCCCATGGTGATCCATCACGCGACATACTAAGGGAAGCGGAACAGAGAAGTGCTGGGACCACGAAATCACAACACAACTTAATGTGCCTCCAATGGTGACGATGATGGTATGAAACAAAAGAGACACCTTCGAACAGACTCTCTTGCCCTACATATATAATATCATAATCTGATTAATCCGGAAACTTCACCATCCGGTTGGGTTGGGTTGCTGCCTGCCGACCATATCCGAATTATTCTCTCTTTTTCGCTCCATCTTGGTTCAGCAAAGTGAAGAAACCTGTTACGAAGGTGGAATTATTTAATGGACGACACAAGAACGCACACAAAAAAGCGAGGACCCGAGGACCGTTTTCTTTTATTATCTTTACCATAAGTTGGTGAGCACTTCCCCGGTGGGACACTTTACCTCGGCCTGGTTTGACGGGCAAACTTGGCAAGATGAGAAAAAGAGTGTATCTTTAACTTGTACCACGCTGAAGCGGAAGAATGAATGACTCCACTGGGCAAATTAGCACGCTGTCTCGCGCTGTCCAAACAAAACGAGCCTCGGTGGAGTTCTTAAGATGCCCGTTTGATTATGGACTTGAACCCACACAGAGACGAAGCAGCTTAAAGGTTTCGCAAACCACGCGCGTACCAGGTGCCAAGTGAGTCCGATTACAAGGAGCACAGCTTATCAAGATTTCCACCAGACAACAGGATGCTCATTTACTGTCACCATCACTTCTCTCCGCTTTTCGCTAATGTCTATCCCGTCCCCTGCAGCTTCACCGAATGATGCTGTAACGGTGCAAGAGAAGCCCCCCTGTAACGAATGATGCAACATCTCTCGGCCTCGATATGATTACAGTAATTTTATCAGCAAATTATCAACCCGTCAATGAACCGAGAGTGAAGTTGGGGAAAACTCTCTTATGCAAAACCACAGATCGACGACCTCTAGTCGCCATCTGCGCCATAATGAATCGACACAATCTACTACACATCAAACGTGTTGCGCGAAATGTTAGCGCGTGGTTATCGATTAAGTGTCAAGATAGGGCACCAAATTTGGTTGGCTCGATCGATCGTCAGTAGTTGCTGCCATAAAGCCCTGCACCGTCTATACTTAATCCTTTCGGTCGGAAAGTGTTGCCCTTTTCGGTGCTTGGTTTTGGTGAAACAGAAGCAGATCAAACGTTTTCGCGTCGTTTTGGAGTGGTTTGTGCCCTTTGATGTTTGGGGTCGTGATTCTTCGGACGATTAGCGTTCGGGGAGCTCGAGTGTGACAGACATTTGAATGGAGGTGGTGTGAGGACTGATGTATTTATTATTTTTGAGGCTATGAGCTTGTTTTGTGGAAAGCTGTTGCTTTTAGTCTAACAGGTCACACTGAGCTCGAATAATCGTTATAAAATCAGTGTGTAAATGATTTTTAAATCGATTCTATTTTATAATCCCAAAGATCCCAACCCCTCCTATACACCATTGATGAATGCATACATTCGATTAAATTGCACTCGAGATTACACACGTAATCCTTCATCTAAATCATGTACTCGCTTACTCCACTCTGTCCATTTTGGAAATCCTTTTGGGGGTATCCAGCGTCTTTTAGTGTCTTCAGAATACGATACGGAACGCTCTCTCTCCTCCGAGCTTCACTGAGCTGGGCACGTAAATCTGTACCGATTCCGGAGTCTGGTTTTAATTATTGAAAATTAATTTTCTTCCATCGCACCAACACCGACAGCCCAGGTAGTGACTCCCGAGCCCTATGCAAAGCTGGTGCCGCTTTCCGGGCGTAATCAATCCGAGGCTGAGATGAAAAATGCATATCATAACTTCCAGACTTTCCTCACAGTTGCATTTTCTGCAAACACACGCTCATGGGTATCAACTCACCGTTCGACGTATCGTTTGAAGAATTTCAGCTTCATCTTTGAAAGCCTGAGCCTGGAGTGAGGAGCAAGTTTACCGAGCATATGCGTGTCGTACAGAGGTCGCCCAGGCACTAGGTACACTGAGCGGATGGAGAATATTGCTGAATGCATAAATGCAAAATGTCTAATCGGATTAAGATCGGTCGTCTCGCTGGATGGAAATGGAGAGCTTCACCGTCCAACGGTTCTGAACGAGACTCTTCTCAGTTGCAGGAGGTTAAGACAGGTTCTCTTAGTGAAATGGAATGCAACTTTGTGACGAGGAAACCCCACCTACGCCCTAGCTTCAGCTACCTACATCATCCAAATCTGACGCAAATGAAACATATCCGTTTTCGGAAGTCATGTCCGTACACTGGAACACATTTGAGGTTGTTCGCGACCGGCCCACAACACACAAGTGTAGACCAACTTTGGCCACCTCACTACGACACCTTACAAACTAACCGGGTAGTTGCCGGTAGAACTTCCCTTAACGATGGAGAATGCGGGATGCAAAACTTTTCCGCAACAAAACTTTCGGCCAGTCATTCAAGTCAGTCACGTCGCCGCGTTTCGTGGTGGAACCGGCTGCAGGGAAGACGCAAAAACGGAGGAAGTTCGTGAGAAAGTTTCCGACCATCGGTACGGGAAAGGCCGCTGGTCCAAAACTATAGACTAACGAAATTACTTCCACCCATAACCGGAGCTTGGCAAAAGAAAAAAGCTCGAAGCCCGAAATAATCATCGGAGGCATACTCCACCTCCACGCCGGACCGTTTCGGGCTAGTGCGCCGTCATCGTCCACGTTTCTGGGCGGCTTCTTCAGCTGAAAGATGATTTTTTCATCATCTTTTTTTTTTAAAGCATTTTTTGGCAAATCACTCCGAAGGTCATTATGCCGTTTCTTACGAAATGAGGGGTATGAATTTTCTCCCCACCACCGGTTTTTTTTTTCTTCGGTCTCCACCATCATAACTTCTCATCATCATCAGATCGGCGAAGCTCAGCAGACCGAGGAAAACCACAAAAATAACAAATGAAAAAAAAAACTGCAACCGATCTTCAAAACCTAACGAGTTCTCCGGCAGTTGCCGCGCTGCTCTGCAACGGGCTGTTTTCTTCTTTTCTCCGCGGTTCAGTTTCGTTTACGCAACCCACAAAAGCGCGAACGGGAGCTTATATTTTTGCTTTGCAAATCGTTTATTTAACCAACCTACGCAGCGGTTGTGTCTGTTCGGGAGATGTTTTTGCAGAAAATAACCATTAGCAAGTAATACAAGGTCTTGGGCGTGGAAAATTCCCATCAAGTGTTTCGGGTGGTTTTGTCGGTTAGCTTTTTTCTTCGTCTTTCTCCTTCAAGGTCGAACAAAATGCGCTTTTCCAAGACATTCAAACAAGGTGCCCAATTAGGCGTAACTTGAATAAGAGTTTAACCTTCATGGTGGGAAGTGTAACATTAGGCTAGAGCAGGGGACTAATGTCGGTACGCGAGACCAACGGCAAGTTGGTTTAAATTCTTCTGCTTCGAAATTTCGAAGCGTAATGACAATTGAACAGGTTAAACCTATGTGCGAAAATAGACATTGGATTTTGTTTTGCTTAGAGCTGGGATTCGCAGTGTGTTTAAATCGTCCATCTATGTGTACCAATATATCGATGTCGTAGACGAGATCGATTCGTAGACAGTTTTAGTTTTTGATGAGTCTCAGAACCTATTCGACATCGAAATTCGCCTTATGAGAAAAGATGATTGCAGAAAAAGCAGGTTCATACTGAGATAACTGAGGTGGTAGAATTAATAAGTCAGTTGATGAACTTCTTCTTACGACCTACAAGGTCACGTCATCGAATCCCTCACTACAAGGAATCGGTTCGGATGGATTTCGAACCCCAACCTCTACCACTGCACCACCCAATTGATGGATCATAACACACGATTCTTGATCCAAAAACTAGACCTGTATGATTCAGAATACCAATCGACTTTTCGGCTAGGGTTCATCCAAATTCCAAGATATCATCACTAGCTCAAAGTAGGTTAAGGCCAACAAGGACCATAAAATCTGATTGGAAAAAAGCTCTCTTATACCACTCAATAAACACTTTTTAACTTAACGATCAAAAGATCCTAAGAAGTATTCCCCTGTTTCATCAGGATTCTTCAGGACGACCTGAAGGATTATTTCCCTTTGCAATAACCATTCGCAGCTTTACCATAAAGACAAGCGCATGCACTGGATATCATTCCTACAACAACTATACATAATCAGAATGTAGCTCCGGAATTCTGAAACTGCTGGACGAACAAATCCAACGACCATCGGGAATAGTAGCAGTAGTGTACCATCAGCAGTAGTAGTTAATCCCTTTCGACGGATGACGATTCCCACAGCGAAACGATTGTTGTCGGTAATTAGTGCTTCATTCCTGCGCCCACTTCAGTACCGGGCCACGAACAAAACATTTTGTTTGATCTCTTTCTACTAACCTTTTTTCCATCTCGAAACTTGACAGTTCCCTCGATAATTGAGCTTATATCCACCATGATGAGTTGGCGTCTGCTGCACGCGTCCCAAAAACAGGCGAGGGCTTAGATTAAATGGGCCTTTCCTTCCTCTGCTCGCTCTCTGGATGCTCGTTAAATCAACTGGACTCACACGCGGCGCGATGCGGATGTTTTTGGCACTACTTTTTTTTTTCTTTTTGCGTTTAGCTAATTCTTGATCATCTTTTCTTTTGACCTTCTTTTCTTAATTAGAGGGCTAGAGAAAGGTACCTTTCCCCCATCACACGCAAATACACACTCGATTTGGGGCTTGTTGAATTTTTATACCTTCTAGCTACTACCTAAACAGGTGTACCGGAGAGAACGCGTTACACCACACATCACACCGACACCACCACACGCATCATCGCCTTCACGCAACGTGCTTTATCAGCTGGATAAAGCGAACCGTGGCAACCGTCGCAGTAGAAGTAGCCTCTATGGAAAATTGCTTCCATCGTTTCGCACACAGCCACACCGCACTACACGCATTTACACGCACCCATGCACCCGAACGCACTTATAATTTGATTCGATTTTTGGCACCTTCTCCAGCATCACTGACACCAGCTCCACTCACCGCTCGTGCAGCAAAATGGCGAATCAAGCCGATGATAGGAGAAAGCAGAAGCACCTCCTCTAACTATTATTATAATTATTTTTCAACCACTTTACGTTCACTTGGCACTTCTTTTTCTGCACACTTGCAAAGCACAATTCTTTTATTGATCTTTCGTTTCCTATTTTTTGGTACTAGATTTCAGGTTTTGGCACACGAATAGCTAAACTCGGCTGCTTGCTGTAGGGCGGTACGCGAAACACAACACGAGAAAATTGAATGAAAATCGACATTTAAAAAAAGAGAAAACTTTTGCACAACTTGCTGTTGCTTTGCTTCCCTTTTTTTTTTTTTTTTTGTATGCTGCAATCAATTTTCACTTCGGAACAACGCTTCCGGCTTCTGTTCCCCTTCCAAAACGTCACGACGCGGTACAATGTTCGATTGGTTCGATCGAAAACACGGAAAGAACTGACGCTACCGGACCGAGCTTGTGCTTCACTGGGACGTGCAAAAGCTGTACCTCACTCACACACGCAAACACACCATAGCGAAAATGTATCAAGTGTGAGTGATATAAAATCGGGCAGCTATTAGGGCATTCCGATGTCCGGTCAATTGAAGTGAACCGATGTGCGAGATTTGCTCCTCTTTTTTTTTTTGCTTTCGCCACACTCTCACTCTCCGCACACTACCCCGGTGCTAGATGCTTCTGTTCCTCTGCTTCACCGGTTCTTCGCTCGCTAGTGTATGCCTCGAGATGTGTGTAGCGTGCTTTGGTGAAATCATTCCAAGTATCACACGCGCTTCCTTGCGAATTGCAACCAATTTTAGGGTTTCCGTTTGGTGCCCCTTTTGAACCAATAATTATGTACGAGCTTATGCTGCAAATATCACCAACACGTCCATCAAAAAACAACCCGGATCGATCGGCCTCAATCCATCAATCAATCTGGAGCCTCAAAATTGAAGGTTATCTCCCGTGTGTCCGATGCCAAAAAATGGCTCCCTCCCCAATTTGCATGCCCGTAAGGGTTCGCTCGGTACAGACACATAAAACAACGCCATACTCCCCTCCTGGAGTATGGCAGTCCGGGGTCAGCCGTCTGGTAGGCGATATGTTTAACCCTTTGCAGAAGATTTTTGTTTTTAATTAAGTCCTCATCTCCCACAGCAAAAGGGCATAGCGGGACCTGCGCTACCGACAGCCCATACCCCAAAACACCCGGCCACTCGTTTATAATGAATGACCAGCGATTAATTATTCATCACCAAGCCGTGCAGGTTAACACGCCAGTGGGCATCGTAGGCACCGGACGCTAATACACTACGTCCGATCCCATCCCAGGGTTCATGTTTCCTGTGTTTTTTTTCTTCTCTGTTTCCAGTTATTCTCAAATGAATAAAAAACCCCTTTCGCTCCCTTTGTCCACCAGCTCTCTCGTAAGCGCAGGAATTCTAGCGGGACGCGAAAAACGCACCCCAAAACGAAACGCTTAAGCTGTGTCTCACGCCAGCACGCCACCGTGTTGCGAGTCGGGAGTCGGACCAATCTGCAAATCCGCAGACTTAATTTCCGGGATTGTTGAGCGGGCCAGTAACGAGTTGGTTGAAATGGCGAGTTTTCCGAGACCGTTTTTGGGCAATTTGGACCTCTTTCTAACCCCGGTTTCTTCGCTGCCTGCGTTAAGCTTCGCAAAGCGGAACCCTAAACGGTCCCGATGAGTAGATAATCGCAAATTGTCATTAATGTCTGAGAAGTGTTTCCTCTTCAAAGTGACAAAAGGTCACTCAAAGTGTTTCTTTTCATTTCCATTTCGGGAAGCCTTTTAGGAGGAGCATTGCATCAGCACACTGCGAATGTTCTCTGGTTGAATTTTAAGCTGTACCTTGCTACACATTGCATGTTTTTGGAGCAGAAAATGGACCTATTTCGTATGGCTTGGCTCGGAGGAGGTAGCATCACAGTTCACAGCACGTCCGGTTCACAAGCTGAACAACATGCAGCGCTCACTACTGGATGGTGTTCTTGTGTTTCCTTACAACATTCATGCTCAGAAGTAATGCCAACACACTACACCCCAAAACACTTGCCACCGACCACCGTTTCGAAGACGTTTTCGTTTCGTGTCCGGTGGAGCGTGCCATTCGTGCCATGTTCCATTGCCTTCTGAAGCGGCGAGGCGAGCGACGGTTGGGAAATCGCAATTTTCACACCGGTACTTATCACCCACTCATTTCACTGCCAGCCACCGAACGGTTCCCAGCAGCAAAAACCGCCAAACACAGACAGTTGTAGCTGAAGTCTGTTCGGATGCTCGTCGGTTAGCAACAGGGACTTCCAACAGCAGAACCATCGTCCTTTACCGACATGCTGTGGGGAGCCAGGAGAAGCACCCGAAGCTTGCTTTTTCATGCGTTGATATGCTGCTGTACACAAAACATGGCCGCTGCAGCTCCAACCGAGCTCACTGAGCTTCGCTGCTCCAACCGGAAAGTACCTGCCCTTTATGAATGAAAGGCAGCACGCGGTCCGCTATTTTTTTCCTCCCCGGTAACTTCCTTTTGGGTTCTTATTAAAATTTGACCCTCTTCAAAAACTCTGGTAACTTTTTCAATTCACGACCACACAACCGCACAAAAGGCACACTTATCCCTTTTACGAAGGTGTTTGTACTTTGGAGAGTCATCGCCGGAAGATCGGTATTTAGGGAAACCCAAAAACTTAACAAACAATAATGCTTTATTTTTTGTTTGCATTTAGGGCAATTGGGTTCCATTGATTTGACTTTGGGGCGCGTTTTGGAAAACGTCTTTTCTTTTGTGTCACATTTTTTTTCACAATGCATCAAAATAGCGAATTTATGCCACATTTTTTGCACTGCTTTGTGCACCGGCATCGTTAAAGCCCTTTCAACCGTCAGTAAGGGCTATACATGCACTTGTTCTCTTTCATATTGATCACATTTTACACTTCTGCACAACTTCCACAGGCTTTTAATATTAACTGCTAACGTAATAAGCAGCATCTTTAGCTGCAATTATTCCAAAACAATTCATACGCACACACAACAAAGCACGGGGATTGATGCGTATCGTTTCCTTTAGCTGACGGCCTCCGCGAACAGCATCACAAACGTGCTCACCTTCCGCGCGGTTCAAAAGCAGACTGACGGTCGAATGAATCCATGAACATCGATTCCCTGTATGGGCCGATGAACTCGAAGTGCGTGGCCGAAGTGCGCAGATGTTATGCTGCCCCTATCACCGAGCGGCCGAAGTTGCCCAGGCCGGTATTGTCCGTTTGGGGGTTCATTTAAATATTTTTAAACAAAAATCTCGGGGCAAAATCATGCTCGAAATGCTGCCGTTATGCTTGTTTGACCGTTTTTGACAAACGGTTTGAAATATTTTTTTTTGGGGAAAAAATCAGAATATTTAAACATTTTAATTATCTGACCTTATTATGCTTTCTCAACTAGGAAAAATTCAACCATCCATTGGAGATTTGTTTGGAACCGAACATGAAGAATGAACACACCGCTTCCGGCACCGAGAGAGCGACAAAGAGAATTGAAAATTCATTTGCGATGCTTCGTATGTTGCCGAACATAAGCAGCATAAACAACACGGGGCATCTTCGTATTAAACCATTCATGCCAACTTCGTCAATCGTTCGCACCCGAGAACCCGTGGGCGAACCCGTCGTAATAAATTTCCCGGGTTTTCCGGCATCTTGTTCATCCGAAGTTCGTTTTTGGTGAGCAACCACTGATAAGAACTTTGGACCGATTTTTGATGAGATACGAATTTTAATGAACATTTTCTTTTAAATGTTGAATCAGTAAACTAAATTATCGTTAGGAAAATTCACGGAAAATCAATAAAGCTTTGTAGAAAAAAGGAATTAATTGTAACGAAATATTTTGAAATGAATTAAATATTATTCGAAGCAAACTTCTTTGGTTTAATGTATATAACTCGAAAATTATAACACTAAACGACGCCGTTTTTCGTAGCACCCAATTATGTTGAGAATGAACATAGGACAAAACATTCATTCGCATAAACTGTTAGAGCCATCTAGCGGAAATAAGCGGCAACTAACGTAATAACCTTCCAATGCAGGGTTTTACTGAAGGCTTGAGATTGGAATGCATTATAATTTAGTTTATTTGTGTTACATATTTAATTTTTAGGTGAATACAAAATAAGTCTACATGATTGGTTGTCCATGCTGTAATTACAAATTTAAAAAATTATATCATAGCGACTTGTCACTGCCAATGACTTTAAAAGTCCCACTTAAGCCGCCAATGTCATACGAACTCCCACCTCTCTTTTACATTCTAGCATTCTACACGTTAATTGTTGTCATTAACCCAAATGAGCAGCACGAATACAAATTCCCAAGTCACAAGCCATTGCACCACGCCGAATGGAAATTAAAACCATTCCCAACCGATACCGAGCAGCGTGCCGATGATAATGATGCACACGCCGCTCCAGCACAAATCACTGCACAGCACAAATCTGCTAACTACAGGCACAAAAATAGACATTTGTGCATGTGTATCCGTCGCATCCGGGAGCCGTGAGCGGTTTCCCTTTCTTCGCAAAAAGAGCCCCGTTTGTAACATTTGAGAGCAGCGTCCGCCCTGTACGCCACCATTACGCAAATGAAAAATTACGGTATACTGGTGAAAAGTCACATTCACATTTCCACACAGACTGCGTATAACGTAAGCCGGGAATTAGCCACGGAAGTTGCCGCACGCACGGACGTACAACTTCCGGCGGGGTTTTCCAAACAGACAGACGAGTAGGAAAAATCGTGAACCGAACCGGAGACAACAGCCACTCGACAATAGATAATTTTTATTGTCATCGGCTCGTGGCATGCACGGCCTGAGCGTCGTCCTTGTTTGACGAAGTAGGGCGCTAAACGTGAACGAGGCATAGTAATGTGCATTATTATAATAATTCTCGGGGTAAACTTCATGCGTCGGTCAATGCAAAGCCAGGCCCAGGGTGGTTCATGATCTGTGCAAGGGGCTTTTGTTCCGTGTGGGCGGCGAAGGATATGCTAGGCCAATCCCTACCGTAAAGGGAGGGTAAGATAAAATTGTTTGATCGCATTCCTAACTCTGCATTTCAATTTTTTGCCTCAATTTTCCCCATATAATTTGTTTCCCTTTTTTTGTGGAGTGGGAGCTGTCCGACAGTAGGCTTTCACTGTGTTCCCATCCTTGACGGACTGTAACTTTTGTTTTCCAGCTTATTTTTAGGGTGTAAACAGAGGAACGTGAACCGTGCTAGAGAAAAAATGAGAAATTTTTCGACCAAAAATGTTAATATTTTCGAAAGCCAAAATGGGACATAATTATAATTCCTTGCGCTGTTTCGTCCGCAGGCTACAGGAGCTAACCATGACTCAGACATACGAAAGGATGCACAATCGACCTTCAAATGCCGTAGGAGTGGGCGTCAGTTCTGCCCTCAAGCCAGTAGAGTGTAAAATAGAAACAAATTATGAACTATAGAGAAAAGGGTGATTACATTAAACGTTTGAACGCTAGACAGAATAGCCAAAATAGGGTGTTTATTTATGCTGGTCGAGTTCAGGAAACAGGGCCCGAAGTTCAGGTCCAATCTTCCTAATGAATTATCGCTATAGTTTCTTTCACTGGGTTTTTTTTTCTCTTCATCCATCCGTTTCACAGCAAATCTAGAACCATTTTATTCAACTGCACAATCATAACCTTTTCATCAATCACCGATTATCGGAAGGGGGAAACAAAAGGGAGGAAAAGCTACAATTGTCGGTGCCGGGCCGAATCAATTCCAACGTGAACATTATTTACATTAGCATTGTCACTTGCATTGTACTGTCCAGCTTTTTTTTTTTCTGTGTGTTGCTCCCTGTCACATCATCATTATCATCGCGGGGAAAAGCGACACGTGACTTTATTCGGAATGGGGAGGGAAACTAAATTGCAGTAAAATGCAATGCTTTCTCCAGGTTTTTATTATCCTTGTCTACAAAATACGAAGCAGTTACCGATGGATTATTGCTGGACCAATGGTTTTGGATGATTCATTCGAATGTAGAGCAAAAGATAAAGATCGTATCCAGTTGAACTTGCACGTGTTGTGTGTATGGTTTGGTTACGTGAAGATCACTATCGTCCACGTGGGTCAAGGACACTTCTAGGGAACGTTGGTCGCTATAAGGAATAATTCATCTTGATAAGTTTTTTTTTTATCAAACGTGTTTAAAATTCCGTTTTCAATTGAAATATATTTATCTTTTTGGCCTGGTGGTGTAGATGACCCTTGGCGCCCGTCTTCATACGGCAGGACCAGGGTTCAAATCCCATTCGGACCGTCTCCCCGTAGTGAGAACTGATTATCCAACTACGTGGTTTCAGCAAGTCTAGTAAGCCATTGGATGGCCGGCTTGACCTGTAGAAGGTCGTTAAGCCAAGAAGAAGAAGAATAAGAAGAAGAAGAAGAAGAAGAAGAAGAAGAAGAATAGGGAGGATAAGAAAGAGGAGGAGAAGAAGAAGAAGAATCTCTTTGAAAAACAAACACAAAAAAGTTGAACATTTAAAAAAAATTAATTATTTTAAATAACAAAAGAGAAAAAATGTTTATTTTTTAGTATGAATATGAATAATGCCGGCTCATTGCCTTATTGTCTGGGAGAAAGAAATAGTTACAGGAATAAATAAAACTAAAAAGAGAATTAAATTAAAGAATGGCATAAGGAGGAAAAAAACTGCAAGAAAATAATGGTAGACAAGTGGTAGAAAGCGAATAAATGATTAAAAGAGCACCTTACTTTATGAAGATAATTTTGAGTTTAACAATTAAGTGATGTCATACACCCTATAGGTGTATAGGAAGGGCATCAGGCTTTACTGCGCTTACTTCTTGGTCATCACAGTCCAGAGTTGTCCAGGAAATTCAGTCCCGAATATTTTTCTGCAGATTTGGAAGCAGAGTCCGTTGCCTCAGACTCCAAACACGCACGAAATGCACCATATAACGCGCACTGATACATCCGGTAGTCTTCTACCGAGCACGAGTCATGGATTATGCTGATGGATGGCGCTAATGCAACCTTTCTTTTTTTTAGCGGTATGTACTAAGGACTCTCTTTGACGGCGAGTACTTGCAGGACGTGTGGCGAAGGAGAATCAACCGCAGAGCTGGTTGGCGTTGAGATCCTGACAGATTTTATCCCGAAGAAAGGTAAACTCGGTAAGATACGATCGTTGCGACCCTTTCGACACAAGGCGTCGACGATCACAGGGAGCTCATTAGCTAGATCAAGTGGAGTCAAACTTGTCGATGATCGGGTCCAGTCGTAGATGGAAGACTACAGACCGGGTGTTCTGAAAACTTATTGAAAACCTGGCCATGTCAATATGACGGACGCACATCAATTCATTTTGGCATAAAAAAATATTCAAAAAAAAAATTCAAATGGTCGCAAAACACGCCGAAATTTGCACAATTCATTTACTTCACAGTCGCTCTACGTCTATGAATTTAAATTTATTAACGAATACTGCATTTGCAAATCTGTAAGCATTAAATCATCATTTACATGCCACATTTCACTTACAAACTACAAACCACCGAACGTACTTAAGACAGCTGCATCACACCGAAAGAAATGCATCCATTAAATGCATCATTTCACCAGTGCTGCGATTGCTAGGGAGGATAAGAAAGAGGAGGAGAAGAAGAAGAAGCTGGCTCACACCGCAAAGCATTGCGTTTCTTATCGCACTTTACGGTTCACGATACGTACAGGGCAACTCAACACTCCCGGTCCATTCGCGCGAATGGTCCTTAATTTTCTCGAATCTTCGCAAAACCGTTTACTCCAACAAGCATGTGAAGAAACGGGAAATCACTGCATGTAAGTGCTGTTGAGGTGTGCATTTGCGTTTGTTGTTTTCCTCCACATTGCTACACCTTTGTTGCTGGAAATCTTTTCGGGAATCGGTAAGCGTCTGCAAAGTGTAACCATCGCTGTACCATCGCTATTTCGTGCATTCTTTTACCATTTTGCCAGAATTCACTAATGGAAAGCTTCAAGCAACAGTCGTAGAGCGGGTGCGGGTGCAAAAACACACCCCTGGACGCATAAAATGGAAGTATCAGCGCGAGCAAAGAAAATAATACACTTCGCATTGCATTGGGTGCGGGGTTTGTTTTCCACCGGGCAGCATCCTCTTCACCATAAGCATCATCATCATTACGATAAAGGAAAACTGTTGCAACTGTCCAACGTGCATGGTAGAGTGATGCTAGAAAAAGCGAGCAAAGAATAGGGGGAAAAACCACGTTCGCTTCTTTTCTCGGGATAAGGAAAACCTTTCCATTCGTTTGGTATTCTCTTTTTTAGCAGATGAAAAGAAAAGCTCACTTCAGCTTCTTGGGGAATGGCTGTGGGGCAAGCGACCGTTAGCAAAAATAGAGCCATTCTACACCAACAGTTATAGCATTGTTGTACATCACCACAAGAGAAACTACAACAATCAATAGCTCAATAAGAAGATTGGCAAGAAAATATTATAAATACGTGGTTAGGTTCTTTTTCTTTTTTGCCTGATTTTTTTATGTTTAATTTTTGCCATCATTTCCGCCATTTTTCACGCCACTTATGGTTTATATAAATAATGAAAAATCAAACAAAGTTTTCAACCAAAGCTTGCCCAACAATTCCTCTTGTGGATCGAAACGGCCACCTCGGTTCATCTTCGGGATCAAGATCCATGAAGAGTGCACCGGAAATTGGAGTCTGCTGACACGCACCAAGGGTTTCGGTATGAATATATTTGCTTGTGTAACGATCGCATCCTACAAGATGCTTCTTCTGCCCAGCAACGAGCAACATCCTAGTAGGAAATAAAGGTAAAGGACGCTACGGGACGCTCGCAGCACCGACAAAGGGGTAAAATGCTGACATTATGGGATTAAAGCGATCCTATTGCCTCGTCCGAGCAGGGGTGGGATCATAATCTTTTGATGCTTCTTTGTTGAGCGTTCTTCAAACATTGGCTTCTTGCGAGAAGAGTTGAGGCAATGATTCTCCCTTCTACAATTAGAGCTTTGTTTGAATTATTTTTCAAATAATGTGATAAATGTTTTGTGTGGTAAACTATAGTCTAAATAATCTTATTTGGGAGTTTTCTTGTAACCCCCCAAAAAAAAAAGAGAGATAACACCGCCAACAAGCGCAATGCATCTTTTTACTGTCGAATTCAATCGCAACCACCAGCCACAGTGTGCTGGGTTTTTCTCTTTGATGTTTTATACTCAAGTGGGTGAGATGTGCTGTGTTGTGTATCTTTGACGAAGACGAAGGAAAAATGGAAAAGCTTTACCCGTAGCACCAGTCAAGCACCAGCTAGTGGAAGGTGCCTGCCTTGAGAAAACTATCGCCGGTTGGTTGTGAAAGGAGTGTAGAATCTTCTACTCCTTTCATGCCCGGTGGTTGGTGTAAACATGCTTGGTTGAAGGATGGTTGTGTGTGGTGTGGCTTGTAATGTTCACCCGAACGATAAAGGAGACGAAATGTATTACGTTCGTTGTTCGCATGACGCAAGCTAGGCCACTAGGAGCTTTGTGCACTGATCCGGCCCTGAATAGGCTGTGAAGAATTTGATGAAAAGTTGTGCTATTATTGCATTTGCCTACATGGTAAACCGTTTAATGTTGCCGTATGTGTAGCAGCAAATCTAAAAGGATGTTTTGTTTACGATTTAGTGATTATCGATAACAAAATTGTAGTGTTAAATTGTGTTAGATTTGGATAAGGTAGATTTTTAAATTTTATTTTATATGACGAATTCTTCCTTGTTCTTTTCCTTGGCTTTATTGCTTACTTGGCGCACCTCATACATGCCTGCCATCGAATGGTATAAGTATACTAAGACATGATGATAATTCGTAATTGGACTATCCCTTACTACGGAAGAACTGTCCAGGTAAGATTGGAGCCCGGGCTCCTGCCTGCCGGGCTGGGTTATGAGAAGATTTATGGCGCTATCGCCTCGGCCTCCGTACTTCCTTGGATTTCACGGGTTAAAATAAAACAAAATTAACTTTATGCAAGCGAATACATTTTCGCATGGTCTGTAAGAAAAATAACTTTAATTTATATTTCAAAAAATTAAACCCCATACTATGGAAGAAATGCTTTGTGAAATGGGTAATTTTTGAACACTTGCGGGGTTGGTTATACGACAAGAAGCCGTCATTTTGGAGTTTAATAAAAATATATTTAAGAAACTGTTAATACATTCAAAATTCATTCTCAATGATAACAGTCTAGCTTATTTCAATTTCCCTTATCCAATAAAATGTAATTAAAACATAAGAACCCTCCATCTGTACAAAAACTAGTTATTTCCCACTAACGAAAGAGATAAAAGCCGTAATAAAATTGTTCCATAATAAGATTTACCCAACATCTTACTTAACAAAACACAATCCTACAACAATCACACCACAAATTCCAGTTTCCTGACTCAGCCCCCAAGCTGAACTGAGCAGCCGAGGAATTTCTAATTTTTAATGAGATTTTGCATGTACAAAGGGTAGAGATTTGTTCGTAACATTCATTGCCCTCTATCAATTTTAGCCCATTGCGATTAAGAGCAACATTTGTTGGTGGTGAAGAAAAACAACCATAATCCTGGAGATTGAATTTGACATGAAACCACACAGTACGTATCCGGATGAACATGCTCCACGGAGATTAAGGCGTTGAATGTGAGGCGTGTGGGTATGAAAATGGCACAGATTATGATGGAATGATGAGCGAAAACAAGGAATACATCAATCAGCACCGGGGGAGATTTTTCTTTTTCTGTATATCTATTAAGAGAAAGAGTTGTCCTTTTGAATATGAAATTCAAAATATTCATTAACCTACTTAGAATAACTGAAACAACTGGAAAATCAAGGGTAACGTCCTTTGGAATAACTTGACAATTTACTAAAATCATTACCATCAGTCTCAAGTCTCCCTTTAGCAAAGCATCCAAATGTTGCAGGGAAAATATTTGTACATCTTAATTGAATTGAAAACGCACGTCCGTAAAATGAAAATTGTCTTCCCGAGTAAAACTCCCTCCAGTGCTATTGTCAATTGAAGTCGCAGTCCAGGAACGGGAGAAGAAGAGAAAAAGGCAAAAAACCCATCCAACCAAACTCAGCGTAATCGGATTATGTTATAAAAATGCACTGCATCCTGGCCAGGATCCCTTCACTTGTAAAACGACACCGACATTGAGCATTGCTTATTCCAGGTTTCATTGCTTTCCCTTCCCCGAACGCAACCCGTTTATCTGCTGGACAAAAGGATTCCCCGGGTTGTGGTTGTGACCATTTTATATCTCCCCCGGTGCGTCCTTTTGCTCCCTTTTGTGCTTTTCAATTAACACTAAATCGAGGGTCATTATTCAAAAAAACGCGATGCCTTACTCAGTTGTTTGCGATGGTCATTTAATGGCGTTCTGCTTTTGTAATCTTACGGGCTTGGATCATTTACACGTACCACGGGACGGGAGTGATTTTCTCCTTTTCCCGAAAAGCAGATAACTCTTTCGTTAAATTGCATCATGACGTAAACATTTGTCTGCGGTCAATATTTGTGTCCGGCTTTTTGCTCGTAGAACCACTCGCTCCCCTTGCAGGATCTGCAGCATTTGAAGTGAAGATCGTAGGAAGATACCGTGCCCTGTACATTCTTTGCTCACAACTTCCCCCCCCCCCCCCTCACCGTATCGAGACGCTGGGAACGAGATGCTCGAAATTAATGTCTTCATAAATATTGAACCACGCAAATATTTGACTCACCAGTGTGCAACAAGAAAGCAGCCGGCTAAAGCCATCGTTCCAAAGCACTGGTCAGCGTTGGGGAGGGAGGCAAGAAAAAAAAGGCCATCAAGATTCTCCCATGAAAGCAGAAACCATCTCCTCCTATTTGTTGGAATGGAACGTAGAAAGGGTGAATGGGGCATGCAAATCAGCAAAACGGTTCGTTTCGTCCCGTTACGTGTTGATGCAGCTGCAGTTGGGTAAACCGAGGCCGATAGTGTCCAGTTGCAATTCATGCAAGGTGGACAAGATGCCTCTTGATGATGGTAAGATTTCAAAGAAAGAGGTTTGGATGCTTGCTGGAGCTAAATGAATGGACGGAAAACGTTTCGATCGATGAATATGTATCTAAAAGGACTTTAATTTGCGTATCAGAAACGATGGAAGCAGGTTCAAGCGATGACAAATTGCTTGAACACTCAACTATAAATTACATTTTTTTAAACTTGTTACACCAATCCCAAGAAGAGTAAAAAACATGAAAGACAACACAATGAAGACGAAAGAATTAAGAAATAACAAGAAAACATGAATAAAATATAATGAAGTAGTCTTAATGTTGAGAGGAAAACAATTAAAGTTTAAAACCAAATTAATACAAAACCTTCTAATTATCATCAGAACAGTGTACAGGAACGGTTCTGATTTTTTACGTTCGAAAGATCGACACACGACGCTGAACCTCTCGGACCCTTACTTGACAGTCTTATTTGAATTACTTCGCACACCTTGAGTCCCTATAACATTCCAGCAATAATATTCCGGTATTTTTTCAGTTCCCGGGAAAGCACTTTGATTGATACCTATATGCAAGAAGAGTAGCAAAAACAAGGCTCCAAACTGTTGCCATATTACTGCATTTTGTTCCTATGAGTAAGGCTGAGCAGTTATTTACATCTAAGGATCTTTCGTGAATGCTCCGACGTTCTCAAAGTTGTAATCTTGAGCCACTGCTGTTCGAACGTCAAATCCGTACGTGTGGACCTTCTATTTCTCCAAGCCTCGCTAAGTGATTTCAACTCCTGGTGTAAGTTCAACGCTTAAACACTATATGTCGACAAATGCGTCACCATCACCTTTAGTCGATCACGAGCCCCTCCCTACTATCTTCAGCAATGAAGTAAACGGACAGATTCTCATGAGGAATGATCTCGCCATAGATCTATGCGTGTTTATTGATGCGATGCTGTATTTCACGGAATAGCTCGAGTATATCGTGGCAAGGTGCCACCAAACGATAGCATACATGACGCGAAAATTCTTTGATACCGGTTGGACTAAGTCATAATACTGCTTCTAGGTTCTAGGTATAATGTATAATGACGCTGCTAGGATCAAAGCCTGGACCATAGGATTAGGTGTCTGCTGCCAGAGTGGCCTCAGCTTGATGAACGCAGAGACCTTGTTCGCTAGACTCCCAAAAACAATCATTAATCTTTTTTTAATGCAGCACAATTATTGATTATTTTAATCCAAAAAATGTGCTTCTAAATTTCAACTTAAAAATCATTTTTGTCACGATTATACACAGCGCCATGAACATCACGAGCAGCAAAAATAATAAAAATATGCAAATAAACCATCCAACCCACCCGATGATGTTGCTGACATTGACGGACGCGTTAACCAACGTGGTGATGATTGTCAATAGAGTGCGCAGAGTAAGTAATAAATAAATAAGCAGAAAAAAAACCCAGAGAATGCCATAAACGTTTGTGTAAATAAAGTATACCACGCATCTTTGTGCTTTGCAGCGTATCGATGGATGGTTCTGAATGCAGAAGAATGCACATTTCACACCCACCAATATGGGGGCGAGCGTCAGTAAAGATGATGACCCCTTCCTCGGGCGGATGGCTTCATGCCACACTGTGCGTGCGCTAATGGTGATTGATTGCTTGAAAGCGATTGGTCTTTATGCTGGAAGTAATTTTCAATTTAACACCAGTATCTTCCCGTGCTTGTTGGTACGTCGGCAAGTGAAGGATGAGGTTTTTCACGGTGGAAGGCTTCGAATATTAATAATTATGCAATGGCTCTTCGTTTGCTCTTGCCACAGCAGGACTGGTGTATTTGGATGCGATGAGTCGATCGGGAAGCTCAATGAGGATGTAAATTGAACGTAAATAATGTGATTGACTGGTAAATATTTACTCCAAGACAGAGAGGGCAAAATTGTAAAATAGTTTAAATTGACCCTCCGTAGAATGATAGTGAGGGCAGTGAGTGTAACATTGGTAGTGCATCAAAGGAGTATTTTGTAGAAAAAATGTTTTTTTTTTCTAAAAGATGAAGTTAACAAGTTTGTAAAGTCGAATGTTTATGTATTCCTAGACGAATCTGTTTTATCTAACTGTATTTTAATCAATTCCATTTATCTAACATTCATCCGAAAGTTCTTAACGAGCTACTTATGCAATGCGAATTGCATACATCTAAGCGAACACATGGATCATGTTTTTCAACCTTAATCGGCGTAACTTTTTCGCTAAAATTGAACTTCGTGAGTCATTTTAATCCAAAATGTGTGTGAAATTGCATTCCAAAAAAGACCACAGCAAACCATCCGGATCTCCCAATATAACTCCCGAACCAGAATGCACAACCGTTTGCATCACTGCTTGATTACTCATCGATGCAGTTCACTTATCCAATGCAATTTCCCTTTCCATTCATCTTCAAAGAATCCCAACCCGAATGCATGGCGTTTATTTATAACACTCAAACATATTCAGCGTGCATCGAAGTGATTTGTCATTCCAGTCTCTGCCACGATCTGACACATCCAACAACGATGCCCATTCCTGATGATTAAACTGCACCGTGCAATGTCTTGTTCTTCCTGTTGGGACGGATTCCTCGCCAGCAGGGAACGCGTGGCTCATTCTTCGTAGGGGTGTAGTCAATTAAATCATCATCGTTTGGTTCGATCCTTTCTGCTGCTGCTGTTGCTCTTCACTTAGCTGATGCTCTTGTTCTCCCTCCTTAGAATCGCGCGACTGGTACCGGCGCCAGAAAGCGCAATCGAAAGAATGCACACATATTTTATATTCCCCTCTAGAAACGCCAAATAAGACGAAATAAACACGAGGAGAGATTTTAAGAATAGTTCAGAGCTTATCTTAGCACCCGAGCAAGGGCAGCACCGGAAAGCTACAAGACCAATGGCAACATTATGAATTGCACATGAGGCACACACATGAGTATGACAGATGGTACGTCACAGGATTCATTTTTTTGTCTGCAGCAACGACGGTAACGGGCGGGCCCTTTTCTTCTTACCACACGCTGCACCAGCAGCAGCCATTAATAGCTCACTAATGTTACCTCAATCGTGAGCTGGAGATGAAACAGAAGCAAGGCGACCGTGCAGCCTGTTCGCACCCTTGTTTGAATTTTCCTTCTTTTTTGTGTGTGAGTGTGCCACGGTTATGCTTTGTAAGGAGGCATTGATCTACGACAACTGAAAGCAACGGGAGCCTCTCTAAGGTGTTTGTTGCTCGGCGGAAAATGGCGCCGTCCATTAATTTTCATTTCAACAATTATGTCTGATGGGTTTGGATTGATGGAAGGGGGGGATATGTTTTTCACGGTGCTGTCATAAATTGTTACGAGTGCGTAGATCACTTAATAGAACTTACATGAGTGTTGAAAGAATGCTGAGTACTGTGGCTGGTGAAGCATGTTATTAATGATTTACAGAAATGGTTAATGTTGGGAGCACAAGAATCCTTGAGTTAGGAATTTCAAAGACTACCTTCAACTCACTACCAAGTTTAAATAAATCGATAAACTGCCTCCCTCGAGCTTCGTGTCGCGTGACACGATCGAATTTTGCAATGTTTATCTGGCAAATGGCACTACAGTTCAGAGGTCGTAGCGAGCCTTCATCGATTAGATTATCATAATTAGTGTTTTAATACACCTTCCTCCAAAGCACACATCCACAAACGCCAACCGGCTGGAATTCTAACTCCTGTTTACAGCAGGCAATGCAGATCGAAACATTACACGCGCCTGTAAAATGGCAGCAATGTGGCAGGATCTATTAAATTTACATAATTTACGAATTAGCACCACAGTGCATTTGCACCACCGACACCCAGCTCGCGCTCACACTTACGTTACAAAATAAACCACTGATTAATGGTACCATTTTCGCAGCCTCTCTGAGCCCGGACACCCGAAGGAAATTGAACAATGGAAAATTAAGTTGTTCCCGGTTCGGTCACCCTTCGAAGCGCGCTTAAATTGTGTATTGAACCTCCATTGTCGATCATCTGGCGTGCTTATAGCGAGGTTTTTAGCCAAAAGAAGGGAAAATAAAAGGACAGCTTTATGATTTGGCAGTTTGCTAGCTCTGTTTGATCACTGAGTTTCCTGTCTCTGGAGAGATCCAGCTTACTTTAAGGCGTGGTGCAAGGAGAGGAAAACCGAAATTAAATTAATCTATCCATCTATTATTTTTTCGACGAAGGGTTTCGCGAGTGACTCCTCCTTTTTTGTTGCTTCCTCGCAGCAAGTGCATTTCATTCGAAATTGGATTGTTGTTTCTTTCCACTCCAATTCTCGCTCATTGCGACTTTAACATTAGCCAATTTAGAGGATGTGCTGCATAAACGGCTGTGTGTGATTAAGTCCCTGCAGGCATAAGACAAACATGGGCCGTAAAAACTCGTACCCGAACCCACCATCCTTCCCTCCGAGGGAAAACCGCACCAAACACACACACACCAAAGCTACAAACTTTCAGAAGCTGAAAGAAAATCAGGCCAGTTTGTCTTGCACCTTGAGAGACGGACGGATTTTTCCGTCCGAAAAAAAACCGCCAGCCAGCCACAAATTTTGCCGCCAGCAGTCACGGGAGTCGCTCCCGTTTGCTGGCCGGTTTGAATAATTGTTTACTCAAGCTGCCGGTAGGCTGGGCTTTGCTGGGGCCCAGAAATTTTATTTCAGTTGATTCAGGTGTTTTTCTTTCATTCCCCGAAGGATGCGAAATGGCTGCCGGAGGCACACGAACCGTCGACGACGTCACTGAGCCACTTTTCTTTGCACAACCCAATTCCGTTCCCTACATTTAGATTCACTCGGTTAATGCAATTAAAGTGTGTGTGTGTGTGCGGATTTTTCTTTTTCTCAATTCGGCATTTAGGTTTTCCATTTCCACGCAAAGCAAAACCCCAAACGACCGGTTTCCTTCGTTGGTTTTATTGAGCCTTTTTTTAAATGAACCATTGTGGTTAACGCTCGTCACAAGCGGTGAGCATAGATGGATTAGATTAATTTGCGTAATTGATGTGCCCCGGCCCGGGATTCGAGGATGATTGTTTTCCGATACGTTCGAGGGTGACACTTTTCCACGCCGGAAGTGATAATTAAAAGGCTCCGCTCAGCCCCACGTATCGGTGCCGGTTTGCGTAAATTTGAAAAGGAAATCGCTTCTTGAGAAAATTGAGCACTAAATTATCCTTCGCTTCTTAATGTGCGTTGAGACGGTTTCGCTTTACGGGTAGCACTGGTAATTGAGTTTAACGATGCCCGATCGATGGTGCCTGTTCTTATGGGTGTTGTTTATCTTGCGGGTTACTTTAATGCCCTTTAATGAGGTTAGGTTGATGGATTATTGCTGTTTAGTAAATGAATATCAATTAAGAAATTAATAATACAGTAAGTTTAAAAAAAAAGGTTGACTAAGCTTCAATTTACTTAAAGATTGCAAAATTGCCATTTTGTCGAATTAAAATAGATCATGAGATATCTTGTGTTAGATAAGGTTAAAAACAGGGCATATTAGAGAAAACTCCTCGAAATAATAGCTAATATCTTGCCATTCCACGTCCGTTAGGCCACCCATCACGATCACAAGAGATCTGTGGATATCGTCTTGACTACGAAAAGTCCTATAGTAGTTTCTTGCCAACTTTTTATCCTGGGTTGTTTGAATCACACGAAACTCTACTCAGTCGGTAGCACTAGGACATTGAATAATCAGTCCTGACCCCTGAGGCGATCGGTCCGGATGCGATGGGCATCCGGTACGGATGGGATCGTTCTCAAATCGTCAATTATCAAAAGAACTTCTTTAAACCGAGCATGGACGTGAGCTGACCAGAGAACTGAGTGACCAGGAACTCGTATATGTATGATTGCAGTCTAAAAGTCAGATTAGGCTTATTATGATACATTCAAGGCAAATGAAAGCAATTTTCAACACAAACCTGGCAAGCAAATAACTGGCATTTCTTATCCTGCAAAGATTTGGCATTGATGTAGCATATTTTAGTTCTTTAGTGATTTTTGGTACAGTTCTCGCTGGTATAGGAATCATGTACAGTATTGGAAAAAACATTTGCAACTCAAATAGAGCAATCATAAAAAGAGATCAGCCAATTTCGATTTTTTGGAATAGAAAACGGGACACTTACTGCAGTTGACGGTTCAGAAATCTGGATGTTTGCTGCATGTTTATTACAGCAATCGGCTGTCAAATTTACAGATCACAGCGAGTGTTTTGTGGACAAGAACCATTTTTTGCTGGTCAAAACAACTGTAATTTCTCGCTTCTTTGAACTATTATCCGGACCAGCATAATTATTGAGGAAGGTGCTGATGCTTTCTTTATATTTTTGTTACTAGACACCAAAATGACACCTGACAGCCTTGGGTTGAAACTAAGATAGAAAATAATCGATGATTATGAGTGCAATGTCACACAAAAAAAAAAAAACAATTTGTGACAAGTATGAGGTGAAAAAATGGACCGTATCTAGACTGGGCTCGAAATGTCGTGCAACCGCAAAGAGTTATGTGGACTATAGAAGTGTAAGACTACGGTCCATCACGTCAAGGACACTATGATCGTACGAAGCATGAAAACGGATTCTTTCAAATCTTCGTTCAAGATGCAAATGGATATGCAGCTATCTGTTTAGGACCGGAAAATCAGAAGACGTGCCGTTGAAGCCGGATTGTTCTCTCGTCGTCCTCCGAAAAAACCACTGATCTGCTCTCTTCGCTCAATCTCATATTGGCTGGGATGTTCAGAAATGGCGGACGGTTCTGTTCAGTGATGATTCTAAGTTCAACATCTTTAGAAGCGACGAGAATTGTCGTGTACGTCGACCAACTGGAAAGCGCTTAGATTCACGCTACTGTTAGAAGACGGTGAAGCATGGCGGAGGCAATGTAAAAGTCTGAGGATGTTTTTGCTGCGAGCGGATTCTCATCTCACTCATCACTCAACTCATCAAATCGATTGAATAATGGTCCGCTTCATGTACAATGACATCCTGAAAAATGTTATGTTGCCTTATGATGAATGCAATATGCCATGAAAATGGATATTCCAACAAGACAAACAGTGGTTTAAGAATAATGAAATCATGGTGATGAACTGGCCGCCCCAATCTCCGGATCCGGAACCCTATAGAGAACCTGAAGGAGATCGTTAATCAGCAAATTGATCGTGAAAATGTTGTGGCACAAATAAAAAAAGGCGTGAGCAGCAATCCCACAAAGTTTCATTGATCACCTGATCGATTCTATGCCTCGCAGATGCAAGGCTGTAATTGAAAATAAAGTATTTGCAACGAAATATTGAAAGCCAATTTAAATTTTGCAAACAACACGCGAAATTGCACTTGTTTTGTTCAGGAGGAAAACGTTGATTTGTATTTATTTATTTATTTTTTCATAAATTATTCAACTTAAAGACATCTTTCGCACGATTGACTTTTTATGCACCTTCAATGTAGGGTTTCATGATTTGGGATTGATTGGTTGCACTTGTTTTGTCCAATACTGTATGTTGTTGTTGACTTACGATTCCTAAAGATAATGTTTTAAACGACGCAAAAAGTTGGAAATCCCATTTTTCCTCCGTAATGTTAAAAAACGTATAGACATTTAGTACTGGACGTAATAAATACATCATAATTGACTTTAACTATCTTCTCAAATAACTAATGTACCGCACTTCATCAAATGACAAAATCGTAAGCATTTACCATTGTAATAATTGTACACTGCTGCAATTATATTTGGAAATCCTTTCTTTCTACCAACCATACTCCAACTAGCAGTATCCATCACAAACCTTCTCAAAACCCATGTCCTTCACTAAAACACAATGTCCTTCCATTAGGAGGACAGGCAATAGCAATCGGTCCCCAGTAGAACGGTACCGAAACCATCCTTACTACGAAGACACTGGTGTCCACTGGGGATGGTTGACGGATAATTGTTACACCATAACCGAGAACCTTACCCAAAAACCTTACCGTTAGCGAACAATGCCGTACCCCGGCAATGGATCACTAACAGGTGGTTCATTATCTGCTAAATGGTGGTACGGTCGCGAACGAGAAAATTACACCCAAAGTGTGTTCGTGCCGTCTTGTTCTTGACGGTGGGTCGATCATTAGCACCTCGACACAATGGCGCTGACAGTCCCGCCCGGCAGCATAGCGCAATCAGAAGCTATTTGTTCGTTTCGATAGTGCCAACTGTCAGAGCAGGGATGGTGGTGGGTTTATCTGATACTGCGGTAGGATGACGAAATGCAGTTCGTATTTCAGTTTTGGGCCTTTGGGTTTGATTTAAAGCTCCATTTTAGAGGTGGAATGATACAGGAGCATTTCAATCGATTTTCTTAGCAATCAGTGAACTCGAAATAAACTTTATATTCCCGCGACGCAGTGCAGACGGTTGCAAATCCTAGAAGAAAGTGTTTGTCATTTAAAAAAGTAAGCGTTTTAGCCAAAATTAAATTATAACTTAGCATCCCACTATAAAAACGATGATGCTACAATCGTTTATTACACCTCATCGCAACGAAAAACATTCAGTAAAAAACATTATCCTCACCCGACTATGACAGCGCAAACTGATTATCCTTCTCAATCGAAAAACAAATACCACAATCAAACACAATCACGGAACGCATTTCCCATTTCCCTTATCTTTATGGGGTGCGCAACCGGGAGGGCAAAACTATTTTTCTTTCACACGCATTAGCATAATCGAAATTCGTACAGCAAAGTGGATTATCAGCTGCAACGAACAACGCGGCACGTGATAGCAGCAGCAAACCCGCTGGACATCTTCCCACGGAAGAAGGAGCTCTGCTGGGTTGTAAATTCGCTTTTCAGCAGAAGCAGAAAATTTACATATAATTAAAAGTTAAATTTAATAAATGTCATCCGGAGTTATCATTTGCACAGTCATCAGTGCAAGCAAAAACGAGAAAAAGGAAGGCGAAGTGGGACGCAAACTTTCCCACTTACTCATCCGATTCTTTGGTGCGGTAAGAAAAGTGCGTGCTAGAAGATGTAGCCGCGGTAAAAGCACTAAGACGCAAGAAAGTTCGTACTGGTCAGAAGATCTCTTAGAAGAATTGAGGATACACACACATACAAAAAAACTACATAACCATCGGCAATGAATCAGAACTGAATAAAAGTTCCGAACCATGGGACAGAACGGGCTGTACGCTCCAAGAACCCAACGAACCGAATCTGTCACCGGCTAGCAGATTCGTTCAAGGCGCACCTTTTACGGTAAGTTTGCCACAAATATAGCCCACCAACTTTCAGTGCTAATCTTTTCCTTTATATAAACCCTTTGTGAGAATGGAAAAACCACACACAACCAAACCACTTGCCGAAAAAAAAGCGGCAAGTTGCGAGAGATATCCTGCCGCAACTAAAAAACAAACGTAATTTTGATGATTTCAAGAGTGGCCTCGGAAGTACCGGGCCAGTTAGAGCAGTTGTCGCAACTTTTCCCCTTGCAACTCCACCCCATGCAGGTGCATTTGTTTGCTCGCCCGATGGAATGGGTTTGGATTCATTGGCCGAGCATTAGCTTAACTGTCAAGGTTTATTTGAAGAGAAAAGCTACCCTAGCTTTTCGGTGGTTGAAAGTAATCTTGAGGTTCGTTTCTTCTCAAGATTCTGCGTCGAGAATTGGGGAACTGAAACGGTTTGCTGCAATGGTGGTGGGTTACTTTCAAAGCCATTTTGGCTTTGAAATTTTGATATTTTTACCTTTCGCTGCATTATTTCTGTAAAATGTGTTAAGGGAGAATTTCAAAAAAAAGCGTAAAAAGTTTAAATACAATAAGCGTTGACTTTCAAGAAGCTGTAAACTTCCCATAATGCATCCGATATATGCAATTCATTCAACACAACAAGGAATCATTGCAACGAATGCATTGTGTGATGCATTTTTCTCGCACGAAACCTTGCATACTATGTTCTTTTATGCTTCTGCAGCATAGATTTTATGCTGGATACTGTTGCGTACAAGAACGCTGAGCAAAGAAATTGTGTTCAATTTATGCTCCGTAAAATTTGTTACTTGCGCACAAGCTATGGTTCTGTTATACGGTCAATAGATGGCGCCGTTTATTTTCTCATCACTTTTATCCATGCGAGAAAAGCAACTTGTTATGGGTGCTTGGGAGGAAATATTTGAATAAATAGTGATAGTGAACATATACTGTTATACTACTAATTCTTCATGCCTTGATGCCTTGCGATAGGAATCTCGGCATCATCTTTCTCAAATACAAGAAGGGAGATATTTTGGGAAAGCAACAACTACAGGGGTATTACTGTGTTGAATACCGCCTACAATATATTCTCCCTAATCCTTCAGGATAAGCTTATCCCATTCGTTGAACGGATAGTTGGAAACTATCAAAGAGGAAAAATATTGGAAAAGATGGCTGAACTGCAGTTGAACACGTACCATTTCAAGGCCGCATAGGATAGCATAGCCAGTGTAAAACTCTACGAGGCCATGAGCTCTTTTGGAATCCCGGCAAAACTGATCAGGCTTGTTAGAATGACCATAACCAACGTCACATGCCAGGTCAAGGTGGATGGAAAACTCTCAGTTTCCTTTGCTACCACCAAAAGCCTGCGTCAGGGAGATGGACTCGCCTGTCTCCTATTCAACTTGGCGCTAGAGAGGGCCATTCATGACTCGGAGTTGGAGACTCCGGGAACCATCTTCTCTAAGTCAACCTAGATCCTGGCATACGCTGATGACATAGACATCATTGGCATTGGCGGATAGGTGATCGCAAATTTGGTGTCGTCCAAAACTTCACCTATCTCGGGTCTAAAGTCAAAAGTTCTTCAACTTCCATTGCACTTTAAATTTTCATACCTTTTTCTTAATTTAAAATGAATTAATTTTTAACATGGTTAGAGCTCTGGAATGCTGATAGCTCTAAACAGCCGAGCTCAAGAGCTCGTTGAAAGTTCTATGCTTCTACACGTTGTTACAGCACATTATTTAAACCTGACCTAGTACCACATGCTTAACTAGATGCCATAAGCCATTGTTTTCGTAGATTTTATACTTTTTGTTCAATAAACGCCGAAAAGTATGCAATCTGGATGAAAAGTTTGTCTATTTTAGTCTTACTCTAGATGCAACAACTATTTTGATTGCTTTAGAAACTATAGGTTTGCAAGAATATGATCCCTACAAAAGCTTTTAGTTGAATAGATTTGGTAATTATTATTTAAAAGGTCGATTTGGATCGCAAATTCGTCTGCTTATATCTTACACTAGAAGTAGACAGTATTTTTCTACATTTCACATGTTATATGGGGGCACAATTGTTAAGCTGAGGCTTGGAATTAAAATTTACGACCCTTAAAATCGCTGAAAATGTTCGTTCATCCATCAGATATTCCGCTTCTCAGCAAATTGAACTGCTTCTAACCACAAAGTAATATCAAATCAAACCCATCGTTAACATGTGTCGCTTACCCGAGACTTCTAATAGTAACAAGAAGAGGAAAAATCTATATCACGAGCAGTCATCAGCGTTTTTGTACCATCCATTTCCACGTCCACGTCGACACGAAGTTGCTGATTTGTACTGCCAAAAAGGTAAAAAGAGTCCTCACCTTTCCTACAATCGAGGGTGACTTTTTCACAGCGTGCTGGGCATGGGGACCTCTCATTCCACTGTCTTGATGATTTTCAACGTGTGTTTAAAACCACGTCCACCGTCGATTTCGGGTATCGGCTTCATTGGCTTGGCTGGGAACGCTCGCTAACCGGAGTCCGGGGTCCGTACATAAAGGGATGTCGGTGCGTTCAGTGGACGGAAAAACCGAAAGCTCATTTTAAGCCAAATAAAACAACCCGTGCCACAGGGCGTGATGGGCATGATTTAACGGATATCCAACGACGCAAGAACCCATTTCTACGCCAAAGTCCCACGCTTTGTCGCATGTGTCACGCCCGAAAGGTGGAAAGATGAGGTTTGATAAAATAAATTGAATTCAACAAACTGCACAAATTGAAATCCCGCGTAACCAGGGAAGGAGAGACAGTGGTCCCCGTGTATTCGGACATCTCTCTTTGGGTTTTGGTCGGACACTAAAACATTTTTTTAGTGCTGGTGGTGTTGAAGGTACTCTTTTTTATTTGTAAAGTTCGTGGGATGTAGTTTGTAGCGGTGCTTAATTCGTAGCGGCTGATATCTGGCCACTATCGCTTGATCCTTTGTGTTAAATCCCATTTCGTTACACAAAACAGCCCACCCACCATAGGTATCAGGTTCATGCAGGAACCAAGCCAAAAAAAGGGACACCGAGTGCGTTGTAAAATGACCGACGCATACATTATGCAGCGTGTCCGTGGACGTCCGAGATGGTTGCCCGTAAGTGAAATAAAACTCGCGAACCAGGGTGGAAAAGTAAACGACCCAATCGATGATACGGCAGGACGAAGCAGTACACCATTACATTTGCCACCTTTTCCTACCTGTTTCGTTGTCTGTTTCTTTCTTTTTGCAGTCCGTTTTTGGCGCATGATTTTTTATTTTATTTCACACAACACAATGTACGCCATACGCGCCGATCATTCGACGCCCGCTGAATAAGTAATTAATTTGAAAAATTCCAAATTAATTCTCCCAACGGCTTCGGGTTCACTTTTTTTCCGGCATTCCGTATGTGAATGGTTTCGTTTTCGAAACGTCGAAAAGGTAAAAGCGATCTGAATGTGTCGGATGCAAGGGTGTGTGATCACCAGCTTCAATCGGTCGCTTTCTTTCGCCCTCCGGCATTCTGGACAGGTGGGAGTCCCCCTTTTCAAGTACGTGAGACGAAGTGCAATGAAACACTCGGGGAGGGGAAAAAAACCCTCAAACCAAACGGAATCGGGATTGGTATTTTTTGTTCGTTTGCTTTTTCGTAGATACTTTAGCAAGGAAAAGCTACTTTGAACAGCGAAAACTCTGGTTAGTGGGTTTGCCTGCTGCTTTCAATCCTTCAAGGGAATTGCAAAGGTTGAGCAGGAGGGAAAGTCGTGCAGCAGCTCGTAAGCTTAGCCGGTCGTTCGTGAGTAATTAGCTTTCGAATTGAGTTATTTCTGTTTTGTCTTTGTTATCGCTTCGGTAGTGGCGTTTTGTTACATGGTCCATGAATGGCAAGGCAACACAAGCCGGGACAACTTTAAGGAATTGTTTTTGGTTTAATTTACGTGTGTATGTTGAAGGTTTGATTTGGAAATCTTTTCGTGTGTAACGGCAGGATTGATAGAAAGGTTTTTATTTATTTCACCCAAAGACTGCTTCGATCATGAGGCGGCGAGATATCGAATTCTTTTCAGGATTTTAATTTAAAACTCTTATAGGGAGTAAATGGGTGTTCACTCACAAGCATTTAAGAAGTGACAAGACCTCCAACATTTTCGCCTTTTTCTTAATGGTTTCGATGGTCCAGGCTCAAAACAATGCTTCCTATGACAATGTTTTATGGGGTAAGGGCTACATATTGGCCATGATACACCACCGTCGGCCTACCGAGGATGAGTAGTAACATTTTGAGGTTAAAACTAGAATTCGGGATAGGTAGCGAGGGGTTCTGAATTCAAATACAACGTTTTTTGTTAATACCTTCGTGCATCCTTAGCGCTATATGCTGCGCATTGCATATATTCAGGCTTATTTCGCACATTAACGGACACTTTTCGTCTGGGAGAGGCTAACTAAACAAATTTCCTAGTGTATTAGACATATCAGTCACACTTTAAGAACACAAGTTACCCACCAGTGGTGGGCATAAACTTAGGAAATAAAAAATAAAAAATGAAAGAAACATTTTGTTTTGTAAAATATGAAAGCAGTACAGAGAAACTTAGTCACGCCGGCAACCGAATGGCTTACTTATCAATAATGCCTAGTAGTTGGATAGCCATTTATCACTACGGAAAAATGGTCCGGATGAAATTAAAATCTGACGACCGAACTAAAGTTCCAAAAGTCTTAAACCAAAAGACAATGCTAGTCTTAAACATTAACTCCTTATAATTTCCTATAAAAAATATCAATTGATTATGTTCAAAAACTTATTAATAACAATAGGAAACCGCCAAAATATGACAATACGGCACTGGACCGTCATTATTAATTATAAAATAAATAAAACCGCCAAAATATCTCTTTCCAATTACCCTCTTTCAATCACCAAACAAACCGTCGCAGATGGTTCATTATGATTAAAATAAGTTTCCTTGTATGGAGGCTCTTACCAGAAACTTTAAAATGTTTACTATTGTAATTTTCTCGAAACGAAAAAAAAGCACATCTGCTACCAGTGCTTGGAATTGGTGGAAACCATTCGGAAAGATAGAACTAAAATAATGGTTTGAAAAAAAAAAACAATGTGCAAAGCAAGACCACCGAACCCGTGTGATTGAACCAATCTTTGTGCAACATTACAAAGCAGAACCATTTATCGTGCAGTACAGAGCAAACAACAAACACACACTCGCTAGGTTCGCTATGGTTTTCCCCCTATTCTCTGAGTCGCGCTGTTCGCAAAAGCAACCATTTTGGAATCAACAATTGAAACAATGAAACAATTTCTAATAGGTTCACGGAAATGCTTTCCACTTCCGCCGGTTAACGGTGGCTGCGAGTGGAAGTTGCCGTTCGAGTGGAACACGAGCAGGAAATCTTGGCGTACGAATGGTGTGGCATTTATGGATGCTTCTTTTTCATTCCCGTTCAAGGTTGGCGTGAGGTTATTCTCTCTTTTTCTTCTAGTTTTTCATCCCCTCATTCGGGCAAGGCGCGCTTGCTGGTAGGATAATAATTTGTGACCGAAAGTATGCAATTTCGTGTTCGACGCCATCAGCACAGCACTCGAACAGGAGAGATGGAGAACCTGTTTCGTTATGTTTCGTTAGGGACACATTTGTTTCCTGTCTTGTTATCGTCCCTCTTTAGCATTGCTTTTCCTGGTTGTTTCTGTGATGCGTTTGTTAGGTAAGGAGGAAGGTGCAAGTGAGGTATTAATGGTACAACAATAGAAGCAGCATGCTGCTAGAGCGGAAAATTGTTGATTTGAAGAATGAAAACCAAACTTTAAGAGGTTTTATACCAAATAGCGTAGATTCGCAATGGAAAGATCTTTAAAAACATTTAGGCAATAAAGTGAAAAATTTGTCTATTCTTGCCCTTCTGTCTAATGAGGAATCATTCTTTACGCTTTCCAATTTCCCTTTGCGCTCTATCCAACGCTTCACCTAATTGTGTTTCTTTTGTTTTAATTTTCACAAATTTTGATTACCATCGCGAGCAACCGCAATTAATCAACAACCTCAACCACATCCACCGTCCGAAATCCTGGAGTATCGAAATACAAATCTGCTATCCTCGAACGAAACCAATTTTATCATTTCCACGCCATCCAACGTGGCGGCGGAAGAAGCACAAATTCTGCTTGTGTGGAGTTTTGTTCGCATTTTCATCGATTAACAGCAAATCCGTTTGCTGAAAGCAGAAGTCCCGCCAGCGAGCACGATTAAAGGTGGGAAAGCGATACAAATTGATCCGGAAACTGGTTTTACAAGCGCCTTACGGGCGCCCCTGGCTATGAAGAACTTGTGCTTGAAAAGTTTTGTTACTTTCGCTCTCACTGTTGTCTCACTTTTATTCTATGTGTTTTTCTCGCGAAGGGGAAAACATTTCTATTTCTTACTTCCACCTTTCCGGCCTGTTTCTACATGTTTTATAATTTTCATTCATTTTTTTCCGATACGATCAAGAAGGTGCCTTGCGTGGTTGTAGCTTTTCGCCACTCTTTTCCTTTGGAAACGACAAGTAATTTGCCGTTGTTCCGTTGTTGTTGCTAAAGCCCTTCCTTTACGCTAACTGAGTTGGTAAGAGCTTTTTCACTCGCTGTGTTCGGTAAGCGTGTGAAGTGGCTTAAGTCGACTTAAAGGTGAAAACAGAAAGGAAAACCAGTAGTTGATACCGCTTGCTTCGGCAAGCACTGTGTTTGGTAAATAGTATTTGTGATTGAAATACTAGTGGAGGATTTTCACTTTTCCAGATTCGTATAAAGTTTACAGAAGGAATGAATACTTACCTGAGCATTTTTGGCGTTTAATTATAGTTAATATAGAAAAAAATGGTAGGTTCATGGGTTGTGTTTAAACACCGAATTTCAATAAAAATTTAGCAAAACAAAACCTCAATTCGTTGGAAGTTACTCACGCTTAATGAACATCATATCAGGTATCAAGTGAAGTGAACTGGTTGTATTGTGCCTTTGTGCATTGTGTATGCTCAATCACTCACCTGAAACGAGACAAACATTTTAAAAACTGTTAGCTGGAAGCTATTAAAATAAAAATTAAATGTGCATCGCTGAGTATGAAGCAATCAATAAAGTGTCGGTTTGAATCGCTGGAAAAATCACTGATGGATTGTAAACAACATTATAGATTGTAAACACTAAATAAACATGAGTTTTTGTTTATGTAAAAAAAACTGTAAAGCAGGTTTTATTTTTTTTTCAGATTTGATTACAATTATGAGGCATTTTTAATGCTCTATGATGATTTGAACAACTAATTTATAGCCTTTAATTAATCGAATTAAATCAAAATGATGTGGCCAGCTTTGGTAGTGAGAAACGGCAACCGGATTTCATATTCCATCCGTACCGTTCCCGAACCGTTGGTTCAGCGACTCGAAGCCTAGCAGGACAAAGCGTCCAACATAGTCCATTACCACCCTCCAGAAACGCAGGCCAAACCAGGTGAATCTACTCTAGATGGATTCCAACTGGACCAGTGAGCGTGCAGCAGAGAGCCACCATACATCTGAATCATATTCCAATACTAATCGCACCAAAGAGCATTTTGATGCAAACCACAAGGGATGATCTTGGATTTATGGAGGACCACAGACGATCTCCATTTATTGGTGTCGTAAAGCAAATGGTTTTACCCAAAATCGTGTACTTTTCCTGCATTTCATCATCTTCAACTTTAAACAGAGCCATTTTGAAGAAGTTTACTGATATAAGTTTATCATAAAAAGAATTCTACTTGAAGACGAATCTGCGGCTTTGAAACGTTAACCTTGAATAATAATTTACAATTGACCATCATTTATCAACTTTAAGTATTTAACGAACGACGAATTATTTTTTTTTAATTTATTTGATTTTTATCAGTATTTATTCATAAACTTTCCATTAAACAGCATTAAAAAAAAAACAGTTCAGTGTACAATTGTTCGTATTTTGATTCAAAACCAATAAAATGTCAATTTACAACTCCCATCCTATTCACAGAATCATCAACTGCGTCTCCATTCCCTTTCAAACCCATCCCCACTGCTCCATGTTTATTCAATTAGTTTCAAGTACACAGTGGTGTAATCGAAAGTGTAACGAAAAGCAATTACCACACGCTTTCCTTCCACTCGCTCCCAGGTACGCCAAACGCCCTTGATAAACTTTTCCATATGGAAGTAGTTTCATCTACGTTTGCGCCTCCTACCATGTCTGCCATCGCATAGGCGAGAGTGTGAGTTTTGATTGCCAGGTACAAGTTAATCGAGCTGTAATTTCAAGAGCCCGATAAAATCAAATCAATATCAAAAACACACACATACACTCAGTTGTTGCTACCTTCTCCTATCCAAAAGCATTCCCCGCGGCCAGGGGCAAATAGTTTCAGCACGTTAAAAGCCCCCCGTAACACTAGCGTTCCAATCAAAATGGGTAGGAGACGAGATTTTTGCTTGATTTACCAAGTTCCCGAGAGGCGAACAAAAACGGGTGCCAGCCGTAATTATGATAATCGTCGAATAGATGGTGTTTTTTGTTCTGTTGAAACGTGTGTTCAAGTGTTCCTTCTTGGTGTGGAAGTTAGCAAAACCACACCCAGGAACAAGATGAAGTTCGGGTGAATGAGTTAATAATCTCGTGCCAAAAAATGGTAATTAATTACAACAGCGCCACAAACGTCCGATATCGGAGCCAATGACATGTCAAAACATCGTTCCTTTTTGCGGCCTACGGAGAGCGCAAACACCCGGAGGAACCTTGCTTGCCCCTTGCTTGTGGACATTACCATAAAACCTTGCAGGTCCGGGTTACCTTTCGGAGAAGGAAACTGTGCCCGAGGAACACAAGATTGATGGAAAAGTCAGCCATCAACCCGCAGCGAGAGAAAAGCCCTGAACCCATTGCCCTGAATGTCTAGAGGCCTGGCGATATCCATAAACATGGTTTCCGTCCGGTGGAAAAATGGTCATTTTGAAGGAAATCTGGCACGATACTCATCTACCATGCTGAAGATTCTGATTAAGCAATAAGGATAACTGATGATTAATTATCTTTAAACGTCCCAATTGTGGTCCTTCTGCTGTAGCTGTGAAAGATAAGTTATGAAATTCTGAAACATTCTTCCGCTTGTTTGATGAATAGTTTCGTGCTATTTCTTATCAAAGCTTCCTGAAGCACCATAGCAAAGACACTTCCGGCGAAAAATTCTTCCTTTACACCTGCACAACCTCGCTGAACTTTGACAAACCACGTTTGGGTGGGTTGTGAACCACGCGACCTTACCGATTTGTAGTCTCCAAAACTGTCTCCAACTGACCACCATCGAAAACTTTATTAATTAAGGTTACAGCCGACGAGTGCCTGAGGGAACGCAACGTTCGAACAGCGTCCCTGTGTACAACACTTTACACGATGTTTGATGTCCAACCAGTGTTCGGAAGGTGTTATAAGAACGATGCCATATTCTGGTCAGGAAGTGGTTTTCAGTTCATTCTCATCTTTCGCAGACTTTTCGTCCTGAACTTTCGATCCGTATCCTGAGTGGCAAGGTTACACTCTGGCTCTGGTCATCTACTTTAAAACATTTCACATCACAGTACAACCGGAGCCTTATGCCAATGGCAAACTTTGCTTGCTGCAAAAAGTTGTTACGAAAGTCTTCACCCCGATACACGACACCGTATATGCTCGTGAAGATTGTTTCCACGTGGCACAGTGATCCTAGGCAGGACCAATTGGTGATTGTCCTTTTTTTGGTTAATGATTAAAACTTGGTTTGAAGAGCATACAGATTTGTATAAAGTCAGTGTAAGATAGGTGAATATAGACAACATCTCTACTTTGGGGATGGAAGTAGAAAGGTATTTAACAATAGATAAATTACTGACAGAAACACAAAATAAGCAATAAATTAAATGAAGTTAATATTAAAGAAAACTTTGAATTTATAGTATTTTGTCCGCCTCAAAACCGTCGTGCTTGGTTTCGTATCGATTAAAAAAATGTTATGAGCACTGGTTTGTTCCTAAAGAACCCCTCTAAACGGTACAAAAACACCTACGGGTGCGCTTTAACTTATTCACCCTTGAACCGAAAGCCATCCGAAGGTGCTGTAAGTAGGGTCCGTGTTTTTTGGGGTAAATGTTGCTTTAAGGAGCTTTCGTTTTTTTTTAGGCGAGAAAGCTACAGATGTTCAGTCGTTCTACTGCTTCAGCAAAATGGCCACAAGGCAAAGAAAATTGCCATACAAGAGCTGTTTGTTGAAGCAGCTAGAACGAGGGCAACCAGAATAAACTTCATCTTATGGTGCGCTGATGGGAAAATGTCTCCAACCTCTTCCGAGCTCTTAAGCGAAGCGAGCAAAGATTGTAGCAAACTATCAGAGAACTAGTGATGTTGTCATACGCAATTTAATTAAAACTGATACTTATCGGCCAGGAAACCCCGGCAAGAGGTCCCTAGTTGAGAGTAGCTTCAACAAAGAAACGAATCGGGACGTGTCCATCCCTGGCAAGAGTAAAAACTTCCTCCACGAAATGGTCAGCTCGATTGCCGTGTTAATTACGGGTTTGTATTTCATTTTTGCCACAAAATTAAGCTCGTGAAACAATTTCATGAAAAACATGGCCCATTCCTGTGCTCCAACAAGTCTTCAACAATATTCGTGCCACCAGCCAGTTGGCATTAAAATTCATGTATTCGGGCTAAAATGCAAATGATATCCCACCATCCATACTTTGCCCATTCTGTACCTTGTATTGCCTACCTTTAGGCGCTGGTTAAAATCCTTACACTCCCCTTCATTGCAAAATACAATATGAACGTAACAAAACAAAAATCTCAAAAGCCACGATGCGAACACGTCCTGTCCGATTTATCTCACATTTTAGATATCCGTAACGAATCACATAATTGTAAGCCGTAACCACACGCGTACGCGTATCGCCTGCAGTGAGCATATTCCATCCAGCAAAGAGATATGATGTCCGAACAGGGTGCCATTTGGAAATTTACGAAACGGGAACCATACGTGGTACGGTGCTTTGCATCGAAAGTTGAACGTCCCGAATGCTCGCAGCCCATCGTTCGTTCTGATGTACGCGCTTGATCCTGATTCATGGTGTACCTGGTAAAAGGGGGTGTTCGTTTCGCCCGTTTACCGACAGATATGGGTATGCGGTGAATAGCCACAACTGGAGGTCATCCAACCGAGAGATCTTCCATTTTTGGGGTAGATTTTGTTTATGAATGAAAACAACACACACACACACACACACACACACACACACACACACACACACGGACAAAACGGTTGCAGCAGTAAGTCTGCCGTTCGCATATGCTACCTTCAGCTTACTGGACACCGACAAAAGGCAAAGTCCATTTGGGGAGTTTGCACGGTAGAGTTACAGAAACTGGGATAGTTAGTACGGAACGCGATACACTACCAAATAGACTGTTTGGGGCTGTTTCGCACTCCCGGTTGGACGGTACGCTTTGAAAAGATGCAATGCCTAGCTACGGAATCAGCAAAGTGGTCCCACTATCATCTAGCTCTAGTTGGATGAATTCCATTTCACATCTCTTTGTGGTTTTTACTGCCCTTTTTTTCAAACTCTCCTTTTTTTTGCGGACCTCCACAAAATGTCGGCTTTTTTGGCAAATGTTGTTTTATGCGGACCATAGCTCCATATACCTCCCGCTAGAACCATTAGCGAACCGACGTGCAATGTTTATGACCGTCTGGGACGGTGACTTCAGTGACTTTAGCACTGACCTCACAGGTATACGCCCTAGTGGACCAACCCGTTTCCGTAAGTGGATTAAATATGATTCAATTATAATCGTAAATTAGATTCGTTTAATTGCTTCAAGTGGTGGATAATGAGACGATAAGCACACTTTCTCGCACCTGTGGTTTGGATCGGGCGAGATCTTTGCACTCCAAAAAACCGGTACCAAATTAACGCCATTTAGCGTACACACGCACACCGGAGCCGGAATGTCACCGGAACCGTAACCCCCATTTAGCGTATCGTATGTTAACTGATAGGGGTTACCCTCTTCGGCAGCTCTCTCAGTTTGTTCTGTTTCATGTTTGTGGACAGTGGCAAGCGAATGACAGAAAATAGGCTCTCCCAATCTTCACAATCCTGCTCAGTGATAAGCTTTGGGCGCAAATGGTTCAAACAATTAGAACGAATTTGCATCGTCCAAATTACCGTGCGCCGACCTCCGCTTCATTTGGGTGACAGTTTGAGGTTAGGTTGCTTTCCTTATCCATCGTAACGTATCGTAACAATTTGCGCTGTGAAGATAAGGCACGGTTGTTTGAAGCATGTGTTTATAGGTCATTTTTTTAAATGCGTTTCATAATGGCCTTTTTGCTCCCTAATAAACATAATGGGAGGGAAGGAGCGCATGTGGAAACGTTCAAAGGAGGTATGGATTATAGGCTATTGTAGGAAGCAAATAACAACATGGGCCTTCAACATACTTACTGACCAATGTATTGAGTTTTGGCTACTAATACTTATTTGGAGGTATTTCATTTAATTTAATAAGAATCTAATGTTTTTATCTACATTTAGGCGCATAACATATTCGACAAAGCTGCGCTAGTAATAGCTTGAAGTACCTATTCTCTTCAATAAATAGAACAATTTATCTAATAAAAATATGCTCTACAATGGTTAAAATCTCACTAGCATTTGGTGCTTTAAGGACTTAAGGACTTCGGTCCTTGCATAAGTCAACCATTGAAATTTGTTGTATGTTCCTTTCATCTTGAGCTATTTTGCCAAGCAAAAGAAGCTTTGTTTTTTGCTATCTGTAATCATAAACTCAGCCCTTTACGCTCTCAATTAGCTTGGATCAATATTGCACCGGAAACGAACACTTTCCGATCGAGCTGATGTGAAATGGTTCGTTAAAGCTTTTAAAGCTCGTTTCGTTAAAGCCGATGGTGCTGCCAGTGGCTGTCGCTCGTTAGTTCAAACGAACAAGCCAACGGCTTGTTGCCTTCATCCGGTACCATTTTCGCACACGAGAACGCCCCTAACGCCTTCATTCGGCCATCGTCACGCTAATGCCGAAAATCTGCATCATCTCGTATGCCGTATGGATGTTGCACAGCACAGCGCAGTAAAGGCAAGGCGGCTACAAATCCTGCCCTTTCGGGTGGGAAACAATGTGACGCATATCGATTTACTGGCATCCTGATGGTGGTGGTGATTGGTAAGGATTTCTTTTCTTATTCGTCCTCTCGTCGCCAAACACACATGCTCACGGATCTCTGCTCGTGACAGGCAGCGGCGATGACACCGCGTGTCGCCAGCCTGTGTTAGGTGACAGCAGAAAAACCACCAAAGGCGACACACGAACACGCCGTCTGATGATGTCGCTATACGGAAGACAATGCTTAAGAAAACGAGTACGGTGACGGAAGCCTGTTTCCGAGCGCTCAGCCGAACTGAGCGGTGGGTGCAGGATGGTTTCTTCAATAAGCTTCCTTTCTCGTTCGCCGCAGTACAGTCACCGCACTATCGGAAGAACCCATCATTGTGCAATAAATTTCGGTATCAATATTGAAAACATATTCATTTTATTCTCCCTCAGTCCTGTGTGGGCCGGGAAGGAAAATGGCAGGCAGGAAGTTCTGGCTTATCTCGTATGAAAGCGTAACGAAAGTGAGAAATTGCACTTTCCGCAAACGGGATACTGCGAACGGGAAGACTCTCGTTCCTTCCTAGTGCGCAAACACCACAAAGCAGTGAAAAAATGTCGCTTTTCGAGAACAGTCAGGATACGGGAGACAATCTATTTTCTTCTGCCGGTCTGTCTGCTACAGCACACTAATTCAAGCAATCCAACAGAGGGGGCTTTTCGGGAGTGAAGCAGATGCCATATGGATGTGTATGTAAGCGTTGGCTTCAGGCGCATCATTTTCTTGGTAGCGAAGTAGCGTGGTGTGGAGAACTAAATTGCATCGTTTAGCAGCAGAAGGCCCCTTTACTGTCGGTGTCGGCAATCAGGCAGCTAATGGCAATGGTGTGGCGAAGGGAAAGGCGTGATTCGTTCGGGAAGGGAGAGTTGCACGAAAGAGACGAAAAAAACATTCAACATAATGTTCCTAATTGGTTATTGTGCCGATTGATTTTTGTTTTATCTTGTTTTTTCGTTCTAGTTTTGGGTGGAATGCAATACGTCACGCGTAGTTGGTTTTATTGGGTGACTATGTAACATAGGGGTAGAAAAACAGAGTACAAGGAAAGGGATAGAAATATTGTAAATTGCTGTTTAGATGCATGAAATACAGGATCGATGAAAAAATACAAAAGCTATCAGAAAATTTATTTATTGTTATAGTAAAACCTTCGAGACATATACAGCTAAGACGTGGACATGAATTGCTGCTGATCACTAATGTAAACCAAAACTTAACGCCAAAATGTATGCAATGCTCTTAAAAATATCTATAAAAATACACAAGCTTGCGTTACTCTACTGTGCGTTGAACAGCATTCTATATCAAAATGAAAGAAATCCAGTTGCTGCTTAAGCTTTTGAGGCATTAAGAAGTCATTGGAGGACCTTTTATGTAGTTAGGACTAGAATTTAAAGAGTAGGGGTTAAAAAATCTTAATCTCTATTCTCGTTTCATAACACGAGTTAGTTTGATATTTCTTGTTATACAGCTTGATTTTAGGCTAGCGAGAAGAAACCCTCATTTAAGTAACTCGCAATATGCAGAGTGAAAATATGTTTTGTGAAATTGTGTGTTAACAGTAAAATCATTAGCTTACGCCTCAAGTTATGCAATTCATTGTACAATTTATGGCCATAGCTTAAAACTTATAAACAATTTGTTCGTTTTAATTCAATAAAACCTATTTCAAATAGCTACTTTAATTACTCGAAACTCGACGTTAATCAAATATCAATTCAATACAAAAAATGCTTGTAGTCCAATTCAAATAAGCATTGAAATAAATAAATTCTTTCGCAATTTGAAGCTCATGTCTCCTTCAACCAAATAACCTAGAAAATTTAAACTTGATTTCTATTTCTTCAAACAATCCGCATAACTAACCATCCATTCCCTTTCCTACAAAAAGAATCGCCATTTTCTAATGAGAATGTAATCGATTGCTTCACATAATTAACATCTCATTAGAAGTGGTTGGTTTACTCTCCAAATCATCATCAACCTCAACCCAAAAAACGACGACAGGGAGGGACAAAGGGATCGATTACATACATCATACATAAATATGCTAATGTGTCGCCTTTCCAAACAAACGCAACCCATTTTGATCCATTGCGTTGCGGGGGTTAGACACATTTTATTTCAATCACAGGGAGCGTGAGCAGACCTTGCCGTGAACCAGGGCAACCGTGAAATATGATAACTTTTAGCAGTGCTTATCGGAACAAAACGGGTTAAGGTTTGCGTTAGTTTTCGTTAGGTGGGAAGTAAACTAATTCCATATGAGAAACAACATGGTTTGCTCTGTGTTTCTCGCCCGAAAGCAATACCCATAAAATACACTCACAGCACGGTTCTTTCACCGACAAGCGCTGTGTAGCGAGACCACTTGCGAGACGAAATCCGTTTAATTTAAACAATCATTCCCGATTGCGGTCAAATCGATCGAGTTCCCAGAGTTGGTTGGTTGGAGCTGTGTCAAAAAAGGGAAATTAGGGAAAGCTCAGGGAAGCCGTTTCGGGACGCTAAAAACAGGCCCAATCCAGTCGTGTGTTTGTGAAAGTGTATGTGTGCCATTTAATACCCGCTTGTAGCGTAACTGGTTTGAGGTTTGTTATTTTAGAAAATGGCTTGCGCGAGTTACGCTTAGATTATTATCGTCCGATGCCTCGTATAGTGATTCCACCGATAAATATCGATCCTTTCCCTCGGCAGGACATTGCACTTGCTAGTAGTTTGTTTTTCGGTCTGGTTGCTTCCAATTGTGTGTGCAATCGAGTGGTCCAACACTTGTTTGTGGCGTGGCGTGAACTCATGCAATTAATTTATTTGTTGGTAAATTAGGATCACGCTGGTATGGCTTCGAACACGGAAGCCCCTTCGGGAAGTTCCCGTGTTTCTGATTTCCTACCAAACCGAACCTACCAACATTAACTTTGCTTTCCAAAAACAAGGATGGTATACAAATAGTTTGGAAAACAACTTTCACCCAGATTCCAAATCGAAAAGTTGACGAACGGACGGACATGCTAATCTACCGCCCTTGCAAACACGCACAACGGTCCAGAATGGTGCAGCTAATTCGATTTTCTAACCACGGCAAAACTGCAAACTCCAACCCAATTTAATAATTTCGAAGATGCTGCTGCATCAACTTCCCAAGCCGAAGCTAACTTTTAAACTCAAAACCCATCCCCGGTTGCATCCATGTCTTAGGGGTGCCACTAAGAAAACAAAAGCATTAAGGACAAAGCGCACCCCCAGCAGGCAGTATGCAAAGTTAAAATAACAAAAGGCCAAAAGTCGAACATTGCACCAGTCGCGCTGTGTCAAAAGTGTGAACCAGAAGCAAAGCGTAGAAACCTCGAACTGCTCGGCAGTGGCCGCAACACTCACCCGGCCGGAGGCTGTGTTTTTCGGGTTTTTTTTCCTTTTTGCGGTTGCACTTTTCCTCGAAGCTTTCGGGCAGCTTTCGCCGTCGGAAATCTCGCACCCGTACCAAGAGGGTTAAATCCCTTGCGGCACAAAATCGCTTTAAATATTCATACAAATATGCTAAACACGCTGCACGCGGCGGTGAGAAGATGCTGCGCGCCCACCATCTCGGAAAAGCAAGAGTTCCAGTTTTCTCTTCCCTTGCGGAGCCTCCACCGTGTGAAAGTGGAGCCAGTTTTCAATTTTTGCTGCTGTAGCCGTTTGGTTGTGCTTTTGCCCCGTTTTTTGAGCGCTAATTAAAATAGGAATTGTGCCGCACCGTGCGAGTAGCGTGCATTCGCTTTTGTTTTCCCGACCCGACTGCAAACCGGGGCCGAATGAGCGTAGCTGAAGCATGAAAAGACGGTGCGATATAATTAAATATGCACGCGCCGCGCGATGGGAAAGGTGTGGAAAGGGATGCAGATTTTTGTTTTGTTTTTTTGAAATAAAAGTTTAGTAAAACGATCAGTAGCCGGTCTTCTGATTCCTTGGAGGACGAAGCAAAACAGCCAATACAGTTGCGTTGAAAGCACGATTATTGTCGGCTTATTGCAGATAATGAAACAAGAATATCATTACTGTTCGCTTTGTTATGATAACATTAGTTATGAATAAATGAGGTTTTTTTTATTAGTGGCGAAGGTAAGGAAATAAAAATGAATAAATTGAAAAAGGGTTTTCAAAATTGAATAAGACAGTGCTTGGAAATAAAAAACAATTATAAGACAATGAAGGATCAACAGGCTGCATATTATTATAAAAATCATTGGATGAAAAATAATTGCTTAAAATGTTTCTTGTTCATAAAACCCACTTCACATTTTTTCAATTAATGTCAGATATGTTTACAACAAACAATTTAAGTCAGTTACATTTTATTACGACTGCATCTCGATGAAAATCATGCAGTTTGAAGCATCAAGTGGTGCCGACCAAATTTAGCAGCATTAGCAGTTGCAGCGCACAGTCAATAATACGATTCAATAACGGATGTGTCAATAGAATCTTTGAAAACCCTTTGTTTGACCGTAAAAAAGCTGTATAGATAGCCTGTGGCAATACTTCAAGCCCTTTAATTCTAGACGAATATGGATACAAGAAATTATTGCAATAAAACAATTCTACAACAATTTTTGAAGCCCTACCATCAACCAGATGATAAACTATTTTTAGATAATTTAATTTAAGAAATTTTAGGATTTATTGTATGCTTGATTCAGAACTCTTTTTTATTGTACATGGAAGCCAATAAACAACTGATTAGATAACGTTATTTGCAGTAATTTTCTATCTTTCTCTACCATTCCAGGAAAAAGGTCAGCCGCGTGCTAAGTTGAAAGTTCTTCGTAAACTATTTTTATATTTTTTCATCACCACCGCTCGGCTTATTATAGATAAGCTTCATGTCCACTCAACGCACCCTGCAATAAACAGCTAACAAACAATTATTTCTATCACCTTCCCACCACAGCAAACATTATCTATTTCCAATGAACTCCAGTAGAAATAGAACAGAAGTAGAAGGCGAGTAGAAGGCGACCCGAAGCGTTTGTCATCCTTCCATTCGAAAGATATCAATTAGGTGTGTGTGTTGCAAACGTTTCATTTACCCGGACCCGGGAACCATCGACACGGAACAAAATGATTTTCTCATAAACACATTCCAACACGGCATCAGACTACGGCATCTTCGATCTTCATTCAGCAACAAAAGCCGTGTCCGCTCGTTCGTATCTGTGCTACACAGTTGATTAAAAGATCCTTCGATCGCTCTCGCACTAGCACTAGCCAACCATCCCATACGCTTCGGCATCACCGTCACACGAAACAGTATCACTTTGTGAAATTGCTTTGTTAGAAATGAATAAAACATGCACTTCTCTCTCTCTCTCTCTCTCTCTCTCTCTCTCTCTCTCTGCGCTAGCTGTTTTCTCAGCCATTTCGAATTGAATTCGATTTACAACACCCGGAGACACCTACTAAAGCTCAACGCCACCATTTCTCGCCACGAACGGTACGAGCATCACCACATTTGAATGTGAATGGGCTGCCGGGTCCCTTAAAATGGCACGAAGAAAGACATTACATACGTATGCAACCGTTCACCGACGTCTTCCTGCTGCACCACACATTGCGCCTCGTGTAACGAAGCCGGGTGTGAAAGTGACAGGGCTGTCAATTCAATCTTTACCTTCCGCACATTCCACACCGGCCGGTACGCTCTTCCCGCAGCTTACCGGCATGGTTCGATGACACCGAACCGGGTGCCCGTTTCGGTTTGGGCTTTTTGCTTTGGTGCGCTGGACGAGATAATAAACACAGTCAGTCGTCGTGCCTGAACAGATAACCCATTTATTTTGTACCGATTTTACTTCGACATGAATGCACATTCTGCACGGGCGGTTCGCTTCACATCCTGCAAACACGGACAGGCGCAAACTGCATCAATGCGAAAGACATGCCGGCTTCCCGGTACAGGCAGAATATCGATCCGATTAGGAAAAGTTTTGCTCTGGATGGGCTATATAAAAACAACGAGACTGAAAAAAAAGCATTACCACCAGGCTGAATCCAAGAGAGCATAGCGCACATAGCACACGGGACGCTCGATTGGTTGTTATAAATTTAAAATTATTGATTTTCCTTTCATCTTGCCGGTGGACGGTTGCGGAACTGCCTTCATGCGAACTCCGCTCATCGACAGCTGGAGATGGCACATGAAAGCACGTGAGTAAAAATAACTTCTGCCTTCTTTAAGGACGGAAGGATGTGTTTTAATTTGTTGTGCGCTCTTGCCGATGATGCTGGAACGTGACGCATTCGATGCGGGATATAATTGAAGCGGTCGTCGTTAGAAGCTGAAATAGGTCAAGACTAGGAAATAATGACATTTATAAATAGGATGTGAGGATGTGAGAGCTTTAAAAACAATAACAACTAGGATGTAAACATGGTTAGAACGTTCTGGTTGCTTTAGAATGATTCATTACTGATGATGTGCTATGATTCTTGGTTCTAAAATATTTTGTTTTTCATTGTTGGAAAAATATTTTACAAAACAATGGAAAATATTTTCAAGGAATAATTTAAGCTTCACTTCACCAAAATAATGTCAATATTTTCAAAAATTATCTAACCCTTCAACCTCTGTTTTAGCAATCAAAGGAGAAATTTAGCTTGCAAGTGCATTTGTCCCTTGCATTCTCCCTAGCACGTTCATCGCTGTTGCTAATTGTCTCACATTCAGGGTGTGACTTCAAAACACAAGCTCAAAAACCTAAGCTGCACCAACCAACCACAATTGGTGTACAATTTTTTCTCACCCCTGCTGCACCAGCGCAGCAATCTCAAAAGTACTGGGCGCCTCCATCGCCGCGCGTTCTCATTTTCGAATCACGTTTCGCGACATAACACCTTCACCAAAGCGTTGATTTGCCGTAATAAATTTCCACTCTACAACCACGCACTGCATTAGAATGATACCGGTACAGGCACCGGCACTGCGCGCGACACAATTTGTTCTTTGTGTGTCTCATTTGTGTGTTCTTGTCTTTGCTGAGTTGGTTGGCTGGCTGGCTTGGGGGGACACCCCCCTTCACCCCGGGTAAGGTACTCGAGATTGTTTCTGTGCCACACACACACAAACACACACACATACACAGTACCACCGAGTGGTGTTATTATTATTGCAACCATCCAGAACCAGAACCAAAACAGTGGCACTTGAGAGCAACAGAAGCAGCGCCCCGACAACAGGAAACGTGCAACATTCCGGGGAACTTGTAGTACGTCTGCCTGGTTTTGGCTAGGGTTCTGTTGGCATGACTTAATGTGTGTGTGTGTGCGAGTGTGTATGGTTCGCTATTGTTTGTCGTTTTCACAACCAATACATTGCAGCTAGTGGCAAGTGGTGCTAGTAGTAGTGGCAGTAGCAGGTGCCTGTCTTTTCTGCCGTTCTGACTTTCTGTGCAGTTTGATTTATGCTCTGCTACCGCAACAAACATGAGTAAAGGTGATACAAATGGAAGATAATTGATGCAATGGTCGGGGGAGTCAAGTGTGGAAGGAAGCAAGAGAAAAACAAAGGAATCCTAAGTAGTAACAATTAGGATGTATGGACGCTGGTTTTACATTGTAACGTTTTATAAATACTTTCACGAGAGAAGGGAAGCGTTAATATCACTCAATGCTTTTTCTACGTTCTACGAACAGCGCTTGAAATTAGAAATTTAGTGAATTCTTTTAATGGTTTGTACTTACTTATACAAGTTTTTCCTGTATTTCATTATTTTCAAACTATTTGTGAATTATTTTCTTGTTTTGAAGGTTTTAGCATAATAATTATGTTTAGTTAAACATTAAAATACACAAGAAACATTAAAAAGTTACAATAAAAAACATTTAGTAAGCTTACAACATGGTTACGGCACCAACATCACCAACAAGCTTACGACATTAAGGACCTTTTTTCAATTCTTTGACGACGTCCTTCCCTTTTTATTTAAAATTGTCTATGGTTTGCAGTGGACATTGACTAACTGTTTCAGTTTTTTCAATTAATTTCATTTTGAGTTTCAATTTCTTGTTCATTAATTTCATTAGAGTTTTAATTTATCGAAAATAATAAATGTTCTGACGGTTCTTAATCATTTAAAAAAAGAAAACAGTAAACATAAAATACTAATGCATTAAACAAAGAAGATAAAACATTTCAAAATAGCTGACAAAGAAACATAAAACGTTCCGCTAGAATAAATTGTATAGAAAGCACTAATTAGCAACGAAACACTTATTAGAATTATAAGCTATTACAAGCAAATTACAACAAATACATTTTAACATCTCTTCTAATACACATGTGGCATAGATATTAATAAAGTATCTCATAACAGTTCAAAATCGTCCTTAAAGCCGTTGTCTACAACTGGTCGATGAGTAAATATAACACAACTAGGCTAAATCAATACAAACCACAGTTCTTCCAAGCTAGAAAAATACACTCATCCTTCGAAAAACGTCTTCGTTATTTGCTCTACTGGTCATACGAAAAACAAAACCATTCAAATCAACACTTATTCCATTCGCTCAACAAAACTCACACCTTCAAGTGTGTGTACTCAGTCGGTAACTAAACGATTCTCGAGTCAAGTGTTTGGAGTAAATTGTCCAAAAACACATTGCTCACTTTTTTCATCTTGTTACACCCAAAGCCTGTCCCCTGCAGATAAACAATGTCCGTACGCCGTAGAAACAGGGCTCCAAAATTCCAATCGCTGGCAAGAAATAATGCCGAATGTCAAAACTATTTGCGCTTGGCTGTGAGATTTTTGCAAACGTGATTATCTCAAGAGCGGTAACAAATTTTACCATCAAACCTGCTGGCGGGACGATTAGTGTCAAGAGCAAGCAGCCCATTTCGAGCTTGGTCACATTCCAAACAATTCCTCCGTTTCTTCGCCTCTTTAACCTTGACATCCGGAATCGGAATAAAATTTTCCATGTCACGTTAAATGATGGAAGAATCGCTGTGTAGGCTGGCAAGTACACTCACGTCCAAAATGTGCCTGAAGGTTATTGCCCACTTGACGGGAACAGAGTAGCAGAGCGAGCGGTTCGAGCCGGTGAGTTGAGAGCACTTGAGAAGAATTAAATATTAACTACACTTCATTTTCGAACACGCTTAAGACCGGGTCCGATTCCGGTTACGGGTGTGGAATTTTCAACTAGGGCTCTTTCGCACGCCACCGGATAAGTCTGAGTCAGCCCTTTTCCGATACTTACACAAGTGGTAAGATATTCAAAGGGATAATAATAAGTCGTACGGTTGCGAGCCATTGTTAAATCCCGAGCATCTCCGAGTCCCTTCGCAATCCCGGTGCGTCTGGACGAAGATCTGCAGCTTCTGGAAGATTCGCAAACGATGAAGTTTCTGCCGAGTGGCCGCTTTTTACGACACGACCCACCGGCGTCGTGAATCGTTCGCTCGCAGTGGTAAGAGACACAGACTGTAGTAAAAGAAAAAAAACTATATCCTAGGCAGATCTTTCCTGGCAACCGTCTTTTACCGATTCGAGACGATGCTGATGATTCATCTCACCTTATGGGTGTTCCAATTGGTCGAGCCCGGTTCAGTTTCGGGGACAGACGACAGCAAGGCGGACAAATAAAACAAGGCAACAAAAAAAAAAAGCTAAATGACTGCTTGTTTTCATCTCCACCTCTCGAAGATGATGTCAATGGACGAAACGTTTCATTTCCTGTCCAATGAAACAACTGTCAGCTAAGGTCGGTGACAGTTTTCGTCCCTTTTTTTATCGGCGTGAATTGAAAGACAGTCCAACAAAAAATACGGAAAGATGTGTTTTACACCCTAGAACTGTTTTCTGTTTTTTTTTTATTATTTGCTTTGTTGCGCTTACTGGCACCCATCAAAGCGATCTCCTAATGAAGTTTTGCGAATGAAGTTGAAAATTTGTTATTCCGTCACAATGTCAACAGCAGTTCCGATGGGCGTTTTGTGTGGTGTAAAGACAGACAGAGGAAAATTAGTTGGCTTGAAAGTTGCGTTTTGTTTTTTTTTTCTTTGTCTATAGTACGTGTAAAGGTCGTATAACAGAACCGTTATACATTAAATTTTAAATTCGAAATGGTCTTTTTTTATTTATATTTTTTAACAAACTCCTGTGCTGGTTTAGATAGTTTTAAAAATTAAGCAACGAAAAATGATCACAAGACATTAAACACCAACAACATCCACCTCACTTCACTCTCCTTTCAAAAATGTCACAAATGCCATTCTTTCAAAAATGTCTTATTCTTTCCAAACTTTACAGACGCAAAGAAACGATTCCTCGTGTGCCCGTCAGTGCCACAGTTAGCAAAATCTTCCAAACGATTTACGTTCAACGTCGGTACAACGGAAGAAGTTAAAATTTTGCACCTTTTCCTTCCATTCACCAAGCAACCGCCAGCCGATGCGTCGGAAGGAAGGAACTCGAGTGCGAGTTTACCGAAAATTGTCCACCTATCTGTACCGGGTAAAGGAAAATTGTACCACAATGATGCAGAGCGGAAGCAAAAGGACGCAAAAGCAAAATCTGAAACAATAGACACAGACTAATAAAAAAGAGCAATTTTTAGGACCGAAAACGACGTTGACACAACGTAAGAAAAGATGAAATTTGTTCAAAAAGTTTAGCGTGGAAAACTTTTGCTTCGCAGAAACGCAGAATGAATTGGGAAGGAGTGGAACGCATAAAAGGAGTGGCGAAGAGATGGTACGTTAACAACTTTACTTCCGGCATGCGTTTCCTGTTTGTAGGAGAGGCGCGGTAAGGTGTTCGAAGAGCTAAGAACTGAAAGAGTTGAACGCTTTTGTTGAACGCAATGGTGCGCAATAGACTCCAAACTACACTTTCCAAGCGAAAGGGGTGGCTTTTTAAATGAACATTAACGGCAAAATTGGCTGAAAGCGTTTCAAACTCGGGTTCCCTCTTTCCGGCCATCGTATCCCCCCGCTTCTCGCACCAGTACAGTTCATTTCCGGACACGTCCGTAAGATAATTGTTCCATTCTTCTGGAGGGCGGACCGCTCTTACAGAACCGTCCCGAACCACTTGAGTGGGGTGCAAAAACCGGTGCCACACAAGTACGGTAATTTATCGGCCAGTATCAACGGGTCTTAGCGCGGATTAGTAAGCGTACCGGAAAGTTTGAACTTGTGCTTCAAAGGCACACGAACCACACCACACCACATTGATATGCACAACAACAAGTCGCGTAACACCTTTTCGGTGGAAGAGATGGCGAAAGGATTTAACTGACCCATCCTTCGACGCCGTTTTTCGGCGGATTCATAAGCCTGCTCAATTACATCAACCGCACACCGCCGTTGTACTGCTGAATGATGTATCCAACCCTTTTTCCAAACGGAATGCTCATGGACCGTTGCCGTGACGGGGGTGAATGTGGTAGGTATTATGCTTCATAAATAATGGCTCAAAATCGTACGGCAGTTGGGGTGAAATTTCTGCTCCCTATTGCTAACCCTTGCTGTGGTGTAAATGAATTTATGGTACCGTTTTGCTCGAGTTTCTCAGATCCTTTGACGTACACGCATGCTCGTTAGATGCTCTGCTTTTGGCCCATTCTTCCATTTTTATTTTATGAGTTTTATTTTTGTCCGACGAAATTATGAACTCATATGGAGAAATTTTGATACATACGAAACAAACTGAATGGTAATTTCAGAGCGGTTCTGTCATTATCAAGTCGCTAAAAGCGAGAAACGATGAGATGATGCGGGATGTTTTAAATAAAATAAAGCAAATTTGATGTTCATCGGTTGCATTGTATAAAAAATTTTAATGATCATACGACTAAGTCGTGTACGACTGAGCAATGACACCAGCCTAAGCCATTTGATGACCGTGTATTTTCGGTGTAGTCAAAAATCGATTAATAAATACTTGGTGCATTATTAACCTAAAAGATCGTTGAGCCATGAAGAAGATTATAGCACAAATTGGTTCCTTGACGCCAACTGGAGCATGCAAAATTAATCGAAACAACCATTTGAACAAGTGTTGCACTTGACAGCCCAAATGTTCGAGTTTTTCTTAAGAGAACCGATGATCTTCGCCCATAACAAAGCTTCATATGAATATACAACTGTGTCCAAAAAGTAAGGTGACATTGGATGTCAAATTTCGCGTGACAAAAGAAGCCCCTTGTTTTTATTTTTCGTTGGTCAATATGTAATTTTATGACAGTTTGGCCACGTTTCAAGTCACAACATCAACCCGGTTACGAGTGACAATTTGTTTTCGGAGCTGCGTCTTTTTGTCCATATTGACCATGTCCAAGTTTGTGGAGCAACGCATTAGAAAAAGCCTTCGGGGAAGAACCTATGTCTTAGAAAAATGTGTTCTCCGAACGAGCCGAGGCACAAGAAGTCGCGCCAAAGCCGGTCGAAAATCAAGGTAATGCTGACGGTATTCTTTGATTAACGTGGTGTGGTTCAAAAGGAATTTCTTCCGAAGGGCCAAACGGTAAACAAAGTACTCTTTGCGTAATGCGTAATTTAAGCGTAATGCGGCGGTTGCGGTGGTGACGGACGCCATCATTTTGAGGGAATTTTTCGCTACAACTGGCACCCATATTTTCCCGCAACTGCTGTATTTGCCAGATTTTGCACCAGCCGACTTCTGGCTGTTCAACAAACTGAAACGGCCGCTTCGAGGAAACCGTTTTGACACGATCGAGGAGATAGAAACCGCAGCGAAGGCGGAACTAAAAGACATCCCAGCATCCGCGTTTTCTATCTGCTTCGAGGAGTGGGAGAAGAGGTGGAAGAGGTGCACTGCATCGGAAGGGGATGACTCCAAAGGTGATGACCTTCATTTGGTCTAATAAAAAAACCGTTTAAGGAAAAAACGCAAAATCTTTACTTTATTTTTCGGGTACAGTAGTATTTCAAGGGCTAAGGGCAACGTTCAGGCTGGATTGTTTAATCGTTGATAAACTGAGACTGAACAGTAGAATCCAACCGTTTAATACAGAGCACGTTAGAGGGAGAAAGTGGACTTTATTTAACATTTTAGCTAAATTTTCTAACAATTCATCCATCTATGTTTGATCACACTGAAAATACGATGTGCTGCTACGACGATATGTACTGCGCTTTGCATACATTTTGGCGTTTTTCGCCTGAAGATGAGGAAATTTCGTTGCGGCGGGGTTTCGGAGGGAAGGCGGGGGGGGGGGGGGGGCACTCGAAACTTTAGCCTAAGGGCCCCGAGCCACAGGAAATTTCAAACGGTTGAAATCAATGCAAAACTGTAAAAAAATCTTTAAACTTCGAATTCCGCATTTTCTCTACTGCCCCGTGCACATAGCTTGTGTATACGTCAGATTTAAAAAAAAAAAGATTTAAAAGCGAGAAAATTTTACAAACATTCATGAGAACGTGAAATTAATTTTAAAACCTCTCGTGGCCCTTAATCCTTAATATATTTATCTAATCTTGCATATTGCATACTTTTCGGCGTTTAAGCGGTTATTAACTACATAGTTATCATTGTATGATCAAGCGCAAGCTACGTATGCAAAAAAAAATGCAATTCAGCCATTGTTCTTGAATACTGTTTACATTACCGAATCATACCTGCTCGGCTTTCATTGCACACGTACTCGCAAACTACACCTACCGAGACTTTACGGCCCGTTTCTCAACCAACCTCCATGAAGCCAAATTGTTGCTCGTGCAAAGGCAACGTAGCATTGGTAACGTTTTCTAATCATCACAATCATCATAAAACCCGCAATCAAACAAAACCACCATACCGCACCGGCAGCGAAACAAATCGACAGCTCGTTCAAACGTACGACACGACCCACACGAACGATAATGATGATTATGATGTGGCAAAATAAGCGTATAAATAATAGGCACGCTACACGGTCTGCTGAAGACGCGGGTGGGTGGGATGAGTGGCAAAAGGAGAAAAGCAAACCGACACCGAGTGGCAATATTTAAATGGCTGTATGAAAATACCACCGAACAATGGTAACTTCACCAGCAGGGTCGTTTGCTTCACTTTTTGGGAAAGGTGGAAGTCACCTGCACACACCCCACCATATATCCTTAACGTCTTCCGGGATGGGGCTCCAATCATTCATACAGCCCGGGTGGTGATGGTGGTGCACCGATGCAAACAATAGCAACAAAACCCACCATACACCACGCACACTAAATGGGCGTCAAGTCACGAGCAGCATTAATTAAGTCCCAAGCGATTTGATTTTAACTGGAACTCTGGCTCCAGTCTCTTGTCGTTGTGTGTGTGTGTGTGTGTGTGTGTGTGTGTGTGTGTGTGTGTGTGTGTGTGTATGTTTTGGGAAGTTATACACTGCGGACGTTATACGATCGGTTTTCGGTCGGACACAATTTGGAGGGCTTCTTCTTTCTGTAGCAGTGATTTGATTGCGTCAGCTAGTGTGATTCTGCCAATAATAACGACTGTAGTTGCCAGGACAGCAACACGAAAGCGGAACTTCCAGGACATTAAACCGTCCTGCAAACGAGACGATGTTAGTGTAGGATTTTAACTGCAAACGAACCCGACACCAGGACCAGTGTCCAGCTGAGGTTACAGATAAGGGACATAAATTTTGAGATGATTTAGATGATGTTCTCGGTTTTGTTCCAAAGTTTTGCGATCTGAAACAACAGCGCCTAAGGGTGTGAGCATGAGTAGTGATACAATGAACAGATAATCATTTCAATTACATAAATCGTCATTGCATATACACACACGCGGGTCCTGCTGATATCGCGTATCGGTTGTATCGCTTGCGGGTGACATGTGTGACGCACTTTACCCGCCACCTGCTGCTACACATCCGATGTAGCATCCAACGAATAGAGGGTTCAACAACGATTTTTTTTTTTGGAGTCCTGGAAGCTCCACAACTCCAGCACCTATATCTGCAGCCATTGTTATCCTCCCGTTTGGCTAATTGTAAATGACGCGTCCTGTTGCGAGCGTTTTGAAGAAATGTCCAGATCCGTGGAAGCCCAACGTTGTACATGACAGTGACATAGTGTGTGCCGAGTTTGAATTATGAAGGCCTTGCATGTTAGGGCAGTGGCAGAGGTTTTTGGTCCGTAATCTTGTTGGGGAATTCATTTTTCTCTTCTCATTCCCCAAAATAGCAAACGTGCGTGACGTGTCGACATGGTTGCATCTTATCTCGTTTTTTTTTTTTTTTTATCAGACCGGAGCGAGTTTCCGAATCGATTTTGATGCATATTAATCATGCGGTTGGTTTTGATTAATTGACGAGACGCGATAAACGCTGTACATCGGTATTCGGTGAACTTCAAGATATTAGGATGAATGTACGCGAAGGTCTTTTACCGTAAGTCTTGTTGAGTAATATCATCTTCCTTTCTATTTTCGCGTCCACTAAAGCAGATCGTAAAGCGATCTTAAAAGCTGCCAGTAACTCATCAAAAGAACAATTTCAAATTACGCTTAGCCTTTTCCCGCGACTAAGAGCAACCCCCTTGTGCGGGGTTCCGAGCAACCCCCTTGTGCGGGGTTGCTCTTAGTGCGCAGAATGCGAAATTCTCGCTGGTGGATTTGCTTACTGGCAGAGCTACTGTACCAACAGTAGATAAGAGCGTTTTGCAATCTTCCGCGTACCATAATTATGCCTGACTTTTTGCAAAAGAAAGAGGATAAATTTTCATCGTTTTCCAACCCCCCAAAAAAAAAAAGACAACCGTCTCTTGCTGCACACCAAAATCACCCAGATAGTGTGTCCAACGTTCTGGTGTCTGAAGTCGGTTCAAGATAGATGCGCGCATCATATCATTAATATTAATCGTCCGCTGCATACGGTACAGTATCCAGTTTGGCTGCATCACTTAACCTTCCTTGAAAAAGGAAATGAGCAAAAAGCAGCCAAGAAAGGAAGGATACGGTTTCTATCCAGAACTTGGCGTGCTTTTCGAAAAGAGAAGAAAATTTGCACAATGGACAGTGTTACTTGTGGAGCCTTGTAGTTGCTCCGTTGATTGAATTTACTGTCGTTTATGAAGAAATGTTTCACCGTTGCAGTTGCAACGGGCTAGTAATGAACAACGTCGTTCGGTACGCTACGCTACACACTTAGCAACACGGCTGAAACATGTGTTTTGTGTTCGCTTTTATTTGGACAAAATATGATCATTTCGAAGAGAAAACGGTGGAATAACCCTCGCTAAGAAATGTAGAGCACCGTCGGGACAGTATTTTTGATTCGATTATGAAACCGGGCATAATTTAATTAAAGTACACACGAAAACATGTGCAACGTCTTTTAGCAAGAGTCGCCACTAAGATAAGACAAGGATTTGTCCGTTTGCTGAGATTCTTGCTATGGCAGGATAACTCACTTTCGCACGTGAAGTGAAACCATTGAAGGAAAATGGTAAAAACCACCCCACAAAAGTATCCGCATTTACCCTTCGCCATCATTGAATCATCCAGACGCAGTTGAAAGACCTACGACAAGGGATAAAGTCCTTCCAACCCGGGCAAAACAGAACGGACGATGCAGACATCTTTCACTTTCCAATGGCGGCGATGTTAATCAAAAAAGCATCGTACATTATCAGCGAAGTGGAAAGACAATTCCTGCTTCTCCTTCTAGGCGACTTTCGCTTCTACGAGGGTTCAAAAATCGACGCACGGAACATCATTTAGCTGTAGTTGAACGAAACAGAAGTCTTCACACAGTCGTTTTTAATGAGAGAGAGGACACTCTGGCGATGTGTCTTTCAGAATTTAATACCGACCAGCCTCGCGAATTAATATTCAAACTCATTAAAAGTTTTTAATTTAATAATAACGTCATGTTTCGATATCAAAAGTTTCTTGCTTGGCTAGTGTTGTGGGTTTGTACAACTGTTTTCCAGACAGACAGGCTTGGCCGTTTTTTCTCTAACTGATTTCACTTTTTTGTTTTTCCTTGCTTGAGAGGTGAAGCAACAAGAGTGTTGGAGGAGATGGAATTTGAAGATGAAACATGAGCAGTTTGGCAACCAAATAGTGATTATGCTATGGAGTATCTTACTGATTGTTCCGATGCTGATTGCACTCTAATCAACCTCATCGACATCTTCGTGATGAAGTTCCTGCAAGATCTTTCCCGCGTAACGATTACGAACGAAGTCAATAGCTTTCGTAACATTTTTTTGTAAATTTTGAAGCTAAATTTGTGTACTTTGTTAAGAATAGAAAGAACGAGATGGAGTAACAACGATAGCGCTGATGATAAATGGAGAATTGTTTGTAATTTTATCGTAGCCTATTTTTTATTTTCTCCTTCTTCTCACGGTCCTTTCAACCATCCCAGTTTCAGGGCCGGAAAGAATTTAAATTGTTTTCCTCGCCCGGTCGACCGATCGATTCAACGTGCGCCGTCGATTCCACAACACAGGAAGTGGAAAATTAACGATTTCCAATTCGCGCGCGATTCTCTTCCGCGTCGTTCTGTTTTCGTTTCAGCTTCGGTGACTTTTATTTTCATTTATTCGCTCCAACAGTAACAATAACAAGAAGCCATCGATAAGAAAGGGACTGTGTGTGTGTGTGTGTGTGCGTATCGAGATCGTCGAATTAATTTATTGATTTTGATAAGCTTTTATTTTGCACCCGCAGCGCCTGAATTGCTGCATTCCGGTGGTTGAGGCGGGTTCGATTTTCGAACCCGTCTGCGTTAGGGAAATTAACTTTTTTGTATTTTTTTTTCTTCCTGGTTTTTGGTAGGCAGTAGGACAATTTGTATGTGGTTTTGCTGTGGTTCGTTAGCGCGAAAATTTGTGAGCGTGGGTAGGTGGTGGAAAATTTATTATGCATTTGGTTCTTGAAAAACAATAATTCAAATGAAGAGAAATTGGGAAAGAAAATACTTCCGTCCAGTGGAAGTTAATGATTTAAAGCGGTTAAAGTTACTGATAAAAATACTTTAATGTGATACCGAGTGTGATTACAAAAATGGTAATAATGTTTAGTTAATTAAAATTAAAATAAGACTTGAAACTTAATATGAAACTTCAATCAATGCAGCCAACGTAACATTGCTCAATTTTGTATGAGGTTTAATCAGTCCATTCATGCATTCTAAAGCAATTTCAAAGTCCATTTAATGTTATGTCATTAGAGTCATTGGAGTCATAACTTTGGACGCTTTAAAGGTCTTATGAGACCTTCATTTATATTATTTGAGCTTTCTCGATTTCATTCTCAATTTCATTAAAATAGGAGGGTGGTTTGGTGGTAAGGTGGTAGAGACGCCAACCTTCACACAGCAGGACCAGGGCCCTTCGTATTCAGATCCTTCAATCCTTCTAGATCCTTCGTATTTAAAACACCAACGCGTCTGGTCAATCCGCGGGTGCAGCAAAACATATGCGAGGTCGATCCGTGGGTCCGAAACGCTCCGTTAAAAGAGAATATGACCCACTGCTACTGCAGAGCTGCGTCTGAAGCTTTATGTTAAACCCTTAACAGTTTTGCCCAGGTCTGTCTCAGGCAAGCATAGTGTTTTTGTACTGTTTTTTCTCGACCAAGATTGCAAGACTGTTAATTAGTTAATATAACCTTAAAGTATGCAAACCGCACGGCAAATATTCTCATGGGTGTGCAATTCGCAGATGTGACTAATTTACAGTTTCATGAATAATCATACCATTTTTTGCATCCAAACGTTCAAACGTGATCAGTTCGGAGTCAATAAACTGATATTTTTACATGATATCTTCAACACTCATAAAACATAACTCCAACCGTGGGCAAAGGACCTTGCACCAAAAGACATCAGAAAAACTATGAGCTACTAATCACACTGCATTTGCCGGTACATAACGTACACTCAACTTAAGATGCTTGGACATTTCCCAAGTGTCTCACTAATGCAAATGTGAACCGGAGAAGAAAAAAAAACCAAAGCTTCCTGATAAAGTGTTCCCCTGGTGTGGTTAAGCTGGGACCACCAGCGGCAGGACACCAGCTGGGCAGCTTTATGACTTCACGACCACACCATCCATCTAGTCCGCCATTCCGCCACTGCATCATCACAACATGCTTCCCCGTCGCAGTTGTACCATCGACCAGATACTTCGCCGTTAAACGAACCGTATTGGGTGGTCCTTTTTTCCGCTTTTAAAAATTCCTATTTCGCTACAAGCGAACCCAAGAGATGCCATTAGGCGCATCACACGACGGTTGTGCCATCGAGCGTAAGTTTGCAAACTCCATTATACTCGACATGTAAAAGCGGCCACGCTGGTGGCGCTAACGAGAGCGACAGCCAATTTTTTTTTCGTCCGTAGTACTACCCAAGTGCATCACACCGAACGATGAGTGCAATTTAATTTTCCCTCTCACACTTTGGGGGAAGGGAAGGGTAGGTTTTGGCGTGGACAAGATGGTGACCAAAGTTCCCCTAAAGGGAGGGTATGAAAAACTCATCCCCACCGCACGCTGACCGGTACGGTTTTCCGGCGTTGACGACAAACGATGACGGCTGAAGTGGCTAGTTGACTGCTTTATGGAGTGGAATAATTAAAGCTTTTTATTAATTTCAAGGTTGATGATCATGGTTCTCCCTCATGGGGGCCTTTTTCTGACACCAAACCGATCCGAAGGCTCGATACGTAATAGGTGCCATTTTCAAAGAGGAACACAGGGACTAGCCCACTAAACCACCTAGTGTCGAGCGAGCTTTAGCAGCACTTGAATGTCACTTCATCCTAGCTAAAACAGAGCCTCAGAGATCGTTCGGCTAGTGCTGGATTTGGTTTTATTTTTAAAAACTTTTGATGAGGCTCACTGTACAGCCAGCTCCATGAAAATTGACATTCCAGCAGTGAAACTACGGAATACGAATCTCACCAAAAGGACAGAACAGGAAACAAAAAAAAATCCTTAAGAGCAGGCTTCATTAATACGATTTTCCCGTCCGACGAACACGTAAAACAAATGCGCCGACCAGTTGCCTGCACAGTGGCGGAGTCCTTGACTTTGAAGGTTTTTATGCTTCTCGCAGAACGGTTCGATGCATTCGCTTTGCTACGCTATCTGCTCACTACAGACCAGTTGCCGGGTCGGCTTTTGAAATTAGTTGAAGCGCAAATTAAACGCAAAGAACAAGGACACATTCACGATGCCGTATGCCAGCGTTTCGGTACGGTTGGGATGTCCCTAATGAAATGTAAACAGGCGTAAATGAGTATTCGAGGCGTGCTCGATGCGTTATGATTCAGACGAATATTGATGTACGGCGAGATGGACGAGGCTGATGTGGAATGGGCTTATTATCTGGTTGGGGTACGATAAATGCTCTACAAACTTAGTCTAGAGTTTTCGGAGTACAAGATTGCTTGTAATCGATATTTTCATGTCCTCCAGTCCAATTCTTTTCCCGAAAAATTAGCTGAGCTGATGATTTGTATACAATTAACATGAAAGAGTATGATAAATGTTACTTAATTCGGTCTCAAAAATACAGTTAGCTGATTTTGCTCTATAACAAACGATGTTGTTGTACTTATCAGAAGTAACAATCGCTTCGCAAGATTGGCCTACAGCAACGTTCCTTGAAACCACACGCAGTACATCGCTATCGTCTACCAATTCAACACCCTGTCGATTTTGATAGACGCATCAAATAATCAGTACATCTCATCTTGAGCCTACCACGTCTTTTCTGTCCATGTCGACAGCCAAAAACTACTTCAAAATGCTGGACGGCCTTTTTCGTGACATAGCCCAGCTTCTCTCATTCGCTACAAGATGGTGAGAACGTTAGCATTCTCCGTTCGAGCACAGGCAATAAGGTTTCGTCATTTTTGGATAGAATTCATGTCTCTGAGACGTATGTGAGTACTGGAATGATACATGTTCTATACACTTTCAACTTCACCCCTTTGTGAAGGGTGTTTTTAGTGGCGAAATGTCCTCAGGCGTATGAGGTAGTGAGACTACAAAAAAAAGAGTGATCTCCGAGAAGTAGCTTAGAAATTAGTTGGATAGCGAGTTGCTGATCAATGAACATGTTAAATTTATCGTGCATAAATAAATTGGATCACCATAATGATCTTTAAAATCCAACAAAAATCCACACCAATCAACCAGAATGGTCTATGACATCCTTTTTTGTGTGCATGCATTGTTTTGCTGTTGGGTTCGATGCCCAAACACGATCAGCGTATGTCAGGATCTGGATTGACTTAAAGAATATGATCCCCAAAGCATACACCCTGAGACCCGGATGATCTTGTCTAGCAACAGATTGAAGATTGGTTTATAATTGAAACGCCTAAAGATATGCAATAGTAATTACTACATTTTTTTGTAAAAACCTTTAGATTCGTAAGCAGCAGCATTTGTCTGTTGGCTCCGAAAAGTCCTAAGATAAACCCCAAGGCAAATTTCCAAGACGCATGTACACTAGGTACATTGCCGTATAACAAAAAAGTATAACAATTATAAACAAAACCATGCCTAACGCCTGACAAGAATTCACGTGATATTCTTTTCACGTTGCATCCCGCTTTAAGCTTACTAATTAAAAGTAATTGCCACGTTCACGTTCGGCTACCAGGCAATGCAATTCCGTATCACATTCCGTTCTACTTCTATCCCCTCCTTCATCGTTAGCTAATGCAAATTAGGTATTATTTTTATGGACCGTATTCTGCTCACATCGGTTGTCTCCTCCCATCTGGACTTGCACATCACCGCCGCAGCATAAATAAATTGTAGCAATGTGTCTGTTTGCCCTGTTTGCCCACGCACATTCCAATTAACGCAGCAGAAACGCGTCGCGGTTCAATATGTTTTCGAGTGCGAGTGAGTTGCTCTGTTTGCGCCACATTTCCAACCACTCCAACCACTTGGGTCCACCGGTGTTCGAAACCGAAGGGGAACGGGAAAAGCATATTGTGAAACAAACTCTGTTAGCCTTCACCATCAAACGGGTCCAGCCAAGGTGGAGGAAGTTTTAATTTAGAAATTCCAAAACATGATTATCATGATAATATCGCCGGGATGGGGAAGAAAAAAAAAGGTCCTGGCTAGTGGGTGTGCGCGCCTTTCTGTTACGGGCATGCTTCCGAACAGCTAGTCAATTTGTGTGATTTTCCCAATCGGTATATCCTCCCCTTTTTGGTTCATGATTTTACCGTGATACCATACGTGCCCTTTGCGTTCGATGGACGATGACAAAAATTAATGTCCAATGTTAAAGCCATTCGATTTGGAGCAAAAAACAGGAAGAGTTCCTACGAGTTCCTATCGAGGTACGGCAAAGTTTTAGGTGGACAATTTTAATTCGTCTTTTATCTTGCCTTAATATCTCGTGCGATTGTTGTGGTTTTCTGAACCAGTTCCAGGTTTTGTGTATTATTTACAAACTTGCTTCAAAAGGTTAGTCCACGAATGGGCACAACTGTCACCATTGCTCCACAGACTAAGGCATACAAATGTGACGCCAACTGTTTGGTGTATTTGGAGGAGAAATAATTCCAAATTTATATGCACACATACACACACCAAGCAAACCAAAACAAATCGACCCCCTTACAGCTTCAACTTTTACACCAGCTGAAGGTCAGGTGCCATTTATTTGGGACGTGTCTTTTAGCCCCGCTTTTTCGGTGGGAATAACAACCCAAAGGAAGTCACCCTGTGCAGAATTTACGCACAAAAACTTCCGGCAAACCAGTTGTGTGTTCTTAGCCCAGGGTACCGAATGTTGCGGTGGTAAATATCATCGAAGCCAGGTCTCTCTGTGTCCTTCAGAAATTGAGAGAACATACCCTCCTCCAAATGGAAGTTTGTGCGGTAAGAGTGAAAATTAATCGAATCATGTTGGCCCCCTTTCGATCTGGGACGAACTTCATGCCAAGGTACGCCGAGAAAAGGGTTACCACCATCGAAAGCCATCCTTTCAGCAAATTTACCGGTGTGATAGGGGACCTGCGAAAATCCGATGACGATAATGGTGAAACGTTTGCTGCTTTAATACGGTGTAGCTCCGGCAGCAGGCGATTCAAGGCGACAAGCTGAGGAGGATTTGATTTTGGGATTAAGTTAGTCGCAAAGTTAGGGGCACGGCAATGGATTAAAAGTAATACACACAAACATGCGCGAACACACACACACACGGCACCACCCCAGGTCGATCGTGGTGAAGTGTAATGTTGTCGTTTTAGTTGACTACTTGCGAAAAATGGATAAATACCGACATAATGCTCTTTAAAGGTTCCATCGTGTTTTTTTTTCTTCTTTGGAAGCGGAATTTAGCGCAGAAGCATGTAAAAAGTTGGGAGAATTGAGAAGTGTAGCAATAATGCACCGTTCGAAACCGTTCCATTGTGCCAGGTGTTGAAAATCCCATGAGGATACTTTATGGCTTATTGCTTTAAAGCTGATTGCATTAGTTCTACGGATTATCGGCGTATGTGAGAGATGGGATTCTGATGTACACCATCAGGAGCAGCCAAATGTTCAGATCATTAAAAACACTTTTCGGAGATGGTTTCTCTTCAGGACTGGATAGTCTTTAAATGTTCTCATTTTAAAGGTACGGTTACTTCATATCCAGAATTCGATCATCGCTAGTGGTCTAAAAGGGAAAGCAGTAGTAATTCGTTATAAAAACGCCATTTCTTTTATGGTTCAAAGCTCGCTTTTACACACCTCGTTCTGCAGCGTCGTAAAACCGTGCTGCTCAACGGCAAGAGTATCGGACGGCATCTTCAAATCCCGACACAGGCAAACTCTACAACGTGCTCATCCAACCCGAAGCACTAATCCGCCATAAATTTACCCCACAAGCACTCCTGCCGTCCCGAGGAATCAAAAACTGCAAGTAGCCTCTTTCCCACGGCCAGATTTACCCAAGTTCGCGAGATTTCCATCAAAATTTCTGCAAAACGTCCGCCCGGTTCGGAGAGTCCCTGGCACACACAGGACGCACCGCAGTTGGTCGCGATGTTATATTTTGATATCTTAATTGAATTAAACACTAGGTAGTGGTTCTGAAGGTGGTAAGTGACGGAGCCCAAGTGCAGCACAAGCACCCGGGGTTGTTAGTGCCTCGTGCGTTAGTCGTATCTTCGAGCGACTTTTTTTTATGTGATGCGGTTATTAGAAGCCGAAGCGACACTAAATCATACCCGTGGCGCATTGCTGCCATTCCCAAAGTGTGTGTGTGTGTCGGTTCGTGTCTCATCTCACGCACGCCAAGAAGTGGTGCCGGAAACGAATCCCTGCACGCAAAACGTGGGTAGCTAAAACGAGAAAGCACGTCCCGGCACATCAGGAACAGCCCTGGGCTGATAGTTTGCTGACGTTTTTCGCTTCCTACACCGTGCGGTGCGAATATTGAGTCGTAAAGAAAAGCATCCGATTATTCCGTTCGACTGAATGGGAAGTTTTAATCTTCTTAACACAATTGAATTTACGCACCCTCCCGTGCAGCCAGAAGGACGCCATTTCTGTGAAACCGGGTGTCTCGGGCAGCAGAATGGCCACTCACCCATTGTCAAGTTGACAGGGTCTTTCCCGTGGAAGAGACTTTGAACGCTGGCACCGGACAGCGTGACATTGGGCTTGGTGCGCTTGGTGTTCAATTCGAGATGTCCTGGACGGTTTTCTCGTTCTGGAGGAATGGCCATTTTTTGTAGCTGATCAGTATCTACTTCTTTACCACTTGTCCTATTGTGTGAGTGTGTGGGTGAGATCGGTGGCTTGACTTTGGTATAAAGGATGACGTGCGACGGGCACAATTGTTCGTACATTCGACCGGTGTGAACTATCGCTTAGTCACGAACCGGGCATCCAGTGGATCGTTGCTGTGAGCGTTTTAGTGTTCATTATTCATAGAAATTGGGGAAAGAAAATTTCAATCGCTCTACCCACAAACTTCAAATTGGCAACGATGCACTGTGCAAGCATTTCGAGCTGCTTCCTTTCCTGGTGGTAAATTTAAATAGTTCAACAGTAATCTGGAGCGAAAATCGTACTACAAACCGAGCACAAGCGTTGCAAGGGGAAAAAACAACCTCACTCACCAAAGAAACAGAGATGCATCTGGTTGGGGGTAAACGAAAAATGTATTCTTGCACATACCTTTTCCAGTGCTTCTTGCAGTAAAAGGAAAAGTTTTACCTTGCAGGTGCGAGTGTACCATTTTCTTCAACCCCCCTTTTTGTACAACAGGAAAGTTTTGGACACATTCGCCTCACTCGCACCGCACTATGCTGATGGGCAGCATATCGAGACGGCAACTCTTTGCCCAGAACCTGTTGGTTCCATCCTGTCTTCCGCAGCCGACGAACCACTGCTGCACCGAGCGAAAAAACCTTTGCTACAGGTGATGTAAAAAATAATGAATTTTTAATGCGGCAAACTTTTTCCTCCAACAATCAACCTTGCTTTCGCCCACTGCATTCCCGCTGCCCGGAGTTTTGGTGGGTGGTGTTAAATTTTCACGCAAACTATCTTCTCTTTGTCGCACTTCAACACATCGGCGAAGAGAAGTGGTAGCATGTACGGAAACCCAAAACCTGACAAATTTTATGCACCACGTGTGCCGGATATTTGTAACAACATTTCGACGTTGTAATTAGAAGCAGTGGCAGCGAAAGCGTACCGCTGCTTGTTGTGCCAATTGTGTTGCCGCTCTTTGCGCTATGAATTATGGTTACAAATTTTACGTTCTTTCTGGCAAACAAGAGAGCGCAGATTAAATTGATACGGTTTGTTGGGTGCGGTTTAAAGAATGAGGTGTGTGTGTGTGTGTAGGTAGTTTTTACATGTGTGGTTGAACACTGATAATTCTTTTCGGTTGATGCGACGGGACGTACTTACTGCAAATTCTTCTAAGTATAATTTCATGTGTGTTGTAGCAAACATACCTGAAAAAAAGGCAAAAGAAAAGAGGGAGAAAATTAGTAACTTTCAAAAAGTTTGTAGTTCCAGCTGCTTCTTGTCAGCTACAAATGTAAAAGTAAATATTTGAATAATAATGTAGCCAAAGCTAATTTTTCTCTCATGATAGTTAAATAATATGCATCAAAAACAGGAAGAAAATAACTGAAAGTAAATTCAAATTAACCTTCGTTTCAGTTTTTGGTCACTGACCACCCTTTCTTCTATTACTTTCTATCCCGGGTAAGTCATACATTTCTATGGGAGTTTGCATTTTCTCGGATTAAAAAGCTAATAACTTCTGATATGGTCATCGTTATTACATGGAATTTTCAGAGGGAGATCAGAAAGAGGGAGTTATTTGTTAACAAACTAATAAGATTTCAATGAGTATTTTTAGTAATATCTTATTTTTATTTATTTTTGTTTTCATAGCTTGTAACATTACAGCGCATCAACCGCCAAACATGTTTTTTGGATAAAAATGTGCTTTGCCCTTATATAGAACCCTTTTTTTTTTTTTGGTAGAGCTATTGTGAACAGTAAATAATTACCAAAAAATTAAATCAGCGTACTGTTGTTTTTACAAGGTAAAGTAAACAATTCATTCTGACAATTGAAATAGGCGATATCGGATAGGGTATATTTGACCGCCCTATGTCGATCATGCATTGAATCTTTTCAAAATGAACTACGGTTTGAAAAAGAGATTTTCGCCTGAAAATTCAAGCGATTGGTCACCAAGGATGAGTGGATTAGTCTTTCAAAAGAAGAGATTGTTCAAAATTTTATGTATTTTTATTATAATATATTTGAAAATGTTGAGCTTGTTGAAACTCTTAAACTGTTTTAATGTGAGCATGTTGTCCATTGTTTTTAGGATCCATGTGTTACGAAAGTATTTTTGCATTTTTACAGCTCGTATATAGCCCGATAGTTTCTTTAAATCATGATAATAATTTGTTTATTTATTGAATACAATTAAAAATGTATAACAAGTCTAAGGCCAGTGTCATTGCTCGGTGGCGTACGATTTTATCGTACAACCAAATTGGAAGGGCGTCATTGCTCGGCAAATTAGTCGTACGACCGTTTTCGGTCTTATGACTGAATCGAAGACCAGCTAAAGATTTAATCAAAGGCTAGTAAAAGATAAAACGCGATTAAAATAATATGCAATTTTAGAAATCACGCTAATCCAGAAAAAACCATCCCAACCAGCCTAAGGCTGGTCGTACGACTAATCTACCGAGCAATGACACCCTTAACAATCTGGTCGTAAGATAAAATCGTATGCCACCGAGCAATGACACCAGCCTAAGGCTGGTACTAGTTGCAAAGTAAATGTATGGGAATTAACAGATGAGGTTGAACGTCAATTTCTTTTTTTGTGCAAACAAATCAAAATTTTTTGATTTGGTTGCACGGTGGTTTGCAACAAAAGTGACAAATTAAATTGTAAACAGATGATTTGTAAACAAGGATATTTTTCATAAAAATCAGCTGCAGCATGATTAAAACGGCACAACTGCAATGGCAAGCGGTTTCTTATGTTGAGCCAAACAGTCTAATCACCATTACACCGCTAGTTTAGTATTCCTGTGTTTCGGTTTTTCGCCCGATCCACCAAAATCAGTGCTGCAGCCATAAACTTGGAACTGCTCAGGTGGCATAATGCTTGTATAAGAAAATCTTTCCTTCTTCGTTTGTTTAAATTTAAACGTCGCATCGAAAATGGTCGTACGATTAATCTGCCGAGCATTGACACCCCTACCGATCTGGTCGTACGATAAAATCGTACCCCTTCAACCCATGCAACATGCCCTGAACAATATGTTTGACACCTCTGATAAACATTTATACATAGTAACGTCGAATATAATTGCTGCTGTATTGCATTTATTATATCAAGGTAAAACATTTTAAAAATTTGAATTATCCTTCCAATTGCTATAAAAATAAGTTATTTCTTTTATTAATAACCGATTCAATAAAAATTTCAAAATGCATGCGCACAACACAAATAGTTCTGTTTGCTTCCCGTAAGGTGGCGCTCGCCACTCCAAGCCGTTCGCGTTGACAGCTGCGTGCTTTCAATTTTTCCCAACCGCCATTACTGTCAATCAGCAATCATCAAGCGACGCGTTTGTTTACGTCGAGCGTGCAAACAAAACAGTGCTATCGGTAGTAATAATAATTAAACGTTAATTTAGTGACTTTAATCTAGGCTGCAAGCTACTTTGTGCCCAATGACGACATCAACCAGTACACCGTTAAGGAAATCGGACGCATCGCGTCTATTCCGCACACCACAATCCGTTGTTCGGGAGGTAAACAAAGCGTCTGGTGACTACGTGATACGTGAAGCGGGAATAAAACAGTTTAAAATTTGTACTCCTCCGTTTTTAGCCAGCAAACGACGATGAAGCCGAACGAAGAAACCGACGTTCGGTGGCCACACTCAACGATTCCAGCATGGCAGCGGAGGAAAATGAAAATATTAAGATGTGCTTGAAGCTGTACTCGGACAATGTGAGCAAACACAACACGCTACTCTGCTGCTTTGCTTTTGCTAATATCCATCTTTTTTTGGCAGAAAATGAGTAAAGACAATGCCTGGTCGCTTACGATCATCGACAGCTTCGCAACGCTGATGGCGCGCCACTCGAAATCGCTCCAAAACTTCCAGGTCGCCGGCTCAACGCTGGAAGCATCGACGAAAGTGTACGGACTGCGTGTCGATTCCGTGCACACGGACGTTATGCGCATGTGCTCCGAGCTAACGCGTCAAACGGCACGTGCCATGAACAACAATCCAGCCGACGAAGACGATCCGGAAGATGGGCAGGGAGCAGGCGATCAAACGATGGCGGAAGGTGGCGATGGAAACGATAAGGAAAACGATCAAACCGTCAATGCCCAACCGAAAGCGAAAAAGAAACGAGCCAGGAAGGGCGTGTCGACGGTAACGAAATCGAAAGAATCGATTAACGGCCCACTGGACACGAACCCGTTCATGGATCCGTTCTTCGCGAAGCTTAACTCGGTCGTTGGTGATGTGAACAGTTCGAGCCGGCTGATGCAAAACATTGTGCCGACCAAGAATGCCGAGCTGAGGCTCTGTATGGATTATCGGTTCTGGGATGCGACGGAATCGCTCGAGCTTGATCTGAACGGTATGCCGGAAGCGTACGACGGGTTGGAATGTAGCACACTCCGTTGCTTTCCACTAGGACCGGGGAATTTGTTACGATCGTTACGATCCGGTTACCTGATTACGGATGCACCGGCAGAAGACGACGAAGATGATGAAGATACGAGTCGGGCGCCGTTGGACGATCATATGGACGACGTGGAAGCACGAGAGCACGGTGCCTCGCTAATGAACCGGTCCGCATTGGACGTACATTTTGATATTAATGCGGAAGTGGAACCGGTACCGTCCGGCGATGCGTTCATACTCGACTACGATGCTAAAGACATCGATGCCAATGATGATTTTGCAGAAGATGACGAACTGGCACTGGAACAGTGCAAAGGTTTGATGCGCAAAACGGTTGTGATTGAGGATATGCGACCGATCGATACGTGCAGCTCGCAGCTTGAATATTCCTACCGCCCGCTGGACAACATATCGCAGTTTTGGGCTGGTCCGGCCCACTGGAAGTTTAAGCGTTCGTTGCGAAGTCGTGCAACAGTGGTCGCAAGTGATGGCGCATCAACGGTTTCGACGAACTCGAAGGAGCGCGTGAGCCGCAAGAAGAAACGGTTCGAGCTGGACACGCTAGACGATGCGCTAAGTGTAAGCGAAAACCTGTTTCTGGAGTACAACCCTAACCGGCCACTGAAGGGCATCACGCTGCTCAAGAGCTCGGTTTGCAAGAAATGGGAATCGAAAAAGCTCAAGCTGCCGACGGACTATAATCTCGACCCGAATCGATTCGATGTGTACAAGTACGCGCTCGGGATAAATATACAGGATCATGGCGGTGTTGGCGTTTCGGGGCTTGCCCCATCGGAAACGTACAGTTGCGATGGTGGTGATGATCAGATATCGTGCAGTAATGATACGGTGGGTGGTGAAGGGAATAAATTTGGTGGGAGTTGGGTGTTAGGAACGGTCATAATAATCATTTGCCTTTTTTGGATTCCAGAACGATGGAGGTGATAATGACATGATGGTAAACCATGACGATGGTGACTTCCACCCGATGGAGCACGATAATGGACCACTAAACCATGGCGAAAAAGATAAGACACTGAACGCCTCCGTAGTTGATGTAATATCCTCCGAATTCCAGGGTGCACCGGATAGGGTAAACAAAACAATGCGAAGAACTGCAAGGAATTCTTTACTAAAACTCCAATTTTTCGTTTGATCCTACCAAAGGTACACAAGATCAACATTGCGTACGCCAAGACTGCCAAGGTGATCGACATGAAGCAACTAAAGTACAACTGCTGGCGAATTATAAGCTCACACGTGCAGGCCGACCTTGGACCACGACCCTCCCAAAATCCTTCCCAGCTGGACGTTAGTCTTCCACCGCCAACACAGGCAGACGAGGCGAAGGTGACGTTTACTACCCTCTATCGCAAAGTTCCCCAGCTGCTGAGCAAAACGATGAGTGAAAACATTTCTAAATCACTCGCATTCTACGCGGTGCTGCATTTAGCGAACGAAAAGTCTCTCCTGCTAGGACGGCAAGAAGATTTGAAAGATTTCACCATAAGAAAGGCGGATGAATGAGCTAATTTCGTAAGCAGTTTGTTCGGTAGTAATGTACGTTAGTTTGCTTTGTAAGAAATTGTAGGGAGAACGAGGTGTTGAATATCTGGAAAGGTTTTCACTTACTGGGAGGGAGTGCTCGACAGTGGTTATACAAAATATAAATGTATCGTCATCGATACGCAGTTTGTATTGCTTTTTAATGTCGGACAACATTTTACACTTCATAATAGGAATATTTGTAATAAGTAAAAATACAATCCAGCGCAATAAATAATGTTTGTAAGTTGATATTATGCAATGGGAGGATTTTAATTAAAAAGGACTTATTTTTTCTAGCAGGAAATTATATCTTAAAGTAGAGAAATATTCGCTTAGGGTTTCCCTGTAAATTACACTCAAAAAAACTCTAATAACATAGGCGTTTCTAATCGTCTTGTACGTCTGCTATTATGGATGAGCGTAGTAATGGGCACTCGAAGCCGGAACTACCTGTTTCCAATTCTGTGTTCAGAAACGGTTCTGACGATTGTTCCGTTTTCGAAATCCTTTCTCTTTCCGGAATCAAACCAGTACGGGAACCGATTCTGGAACCAATTCCAGGACCAAACTCCGGAATCGATTTTGAAACCAATTCTACCGTCCGGAATTGATTCCAGTAAGTTCGGACCGCTCCGGAATCTATTCCGACCAGAACAGCAGTTTACCTATCACTAGTTTACCAACAGCATCCTCAGTAAGGCATTTGCCAACTTCAATCCCAACTGCTTGCATGCATCCAACGTACACTACACGAAGTGGAGATAAAGTTTGTTGTTCAGGAGGGTTCTCTGGACCGTAGTAGTCCTTCCGTGCGTTCCATTTTGCGTGAGTCATGCCAGACACACGTCATGTGTGCAAATGTATGCCTAGTCAATACATATCTCATGTCCAGTGGCACACGCTACACACACCGGCGGTTCGAGGTGGGTGGTGGTATAAAGAACGCCGGTGAAAGAAATCAGCTAAATTTATTACCCAATATCCACCCATTTAATCAATCCAAACCAAGGATTGGAGGAGGTGTTAGAAGGCGTGCGTAATGGTAGCTAACAGGAGGAGTCCTCTGCATGCGTTAGGTTGTACTTAGTTCATCTGGTGGGTTTGGTATGTGTGTGTAGGAATCGTTTTACCTTTCCGCTTGGACAAATACGAGACACTCGTACTGTATATTCATTCGTTCCACATGCATGGACCACCGAAAACTAACCATACGTTTTACGGCCTCTTACGAGTGAGGCCTCCAGGTTCGGAACGAAGGTTGCATCCGCTTCCTCCAGCGCCAAAGGCATGCAATCAAATCAAGTGGAATGTGAAATAAAAAGCGAGTGAGCTGCATTGTAGTTAGGCTCGGCCTTGGTTAGCTTGTAGTAGCAGTAAGGAAGTACACGTAGTAGTAAAAGAAATTGCAAGGACATAGGGCGTATAGGAATAGCTCATTCTACATGCAAGGGCTACTGAAAAGGTTATCGATTGAAGGATTTGTTCCGTGAAGCATGGGTACAAGGTTTTGTATTTATAAAAAGGGCACCCAAGATTGATCAATCGATATGCTGCCGTCCGAACTGGCAAAGGGGCAATCAATTCCTAATCCGAAAAGGGTTCAGCGTTTAATTGAAATGGCTGGGTAAGGTAAGGCGTAAAACTTGCTTGAAAATTTGAGTTATTTCGGTAAGGAAAATTGAAAGAATAAAACCCATTTAATGTCGCTATTACTAAATGCATCGTGCATGGCGAAAGGCTTGATTGCAAAAAGACGAAAAACGAGCTTCAATCAGCACATTCTGACTGTAAATCTGCTCATAAAAAAAGTTGTTTTATGACAGGATTCTTTCTTTACATCAGAAAAATAAGTTTCCCCGCCAAGTATTCATCCCATTTGCGTATTTTAAGTTGATTGTTTTTAAGTAAAAACACAACTCTCCCGCTCCAGAGAAATCCAGAGAAATTTGTCATTATTTTTAGATTTGGAAAGAAACTTTTTGCTGTAATTTCAAGTTGAAGGACCATCAATTCGTAACCTCCCGACAAGGCTTACACAAAACTGGCAACTTACGGTACGCCTATTTTTTCACCTTCAAAACTGTGTGTCTCCTTAGACGTGGGAAAAGGCTTCGATTTTCGGAAAAAAAACCGGGAAGCGTATATCATCGTATTTGTTTTTGGAACAAACTCCCTAGACTCATCCCGAAGTTGTGTTGAAGGGTCCTGCAAGTGTTGAGGATGTTATTCGCGGAAACTTAAGATGCGCAGTTCGGTGGACATCTTACCTATCTCGGTGGAGGTCTTTTAGACCTCCAGAAATGGCGGAGTGGTAGAAACGGAAGTAAAAATGAATGTACCCAATATGGCAGTTATTCGCCGTGGAACAAATAGGTAAACTTTTTGACAGGTGACCCTTTTTTTCTCGTTTTGTTTACCCTCCAGTTGGACACTCTTGCTGTCCCGGGCAGTTGGATGTACGGATTGGTAAGTGCAAGTCCGAAGGATAAATCATGACGTTGTTTGTTTGCCGAAAGTTTCCCTAAGAACCTTTTTTTTTGCTCCTCAGTGTCATCCATTTTGCCTGACACTTTCCAGGCTCGCACAAAGGATGCGAATAAAAAGGTGTAAAAGATCGCTTGTTCCCGCTGACATCTTCTCCAAGCCCTGGTAGAGGACCTTCCGATGAATTATGGCAGCGGATGAAATAAAGGCGATGATGAAATTGATATTTATATCGTACGACGACAATACACTTCAGGTAACGATATAATTTGATAAACAGATAACACGTGTTCCGATGGGAAAGTGGAATCTAATATGGACACGTCCGTACGCATCGTGGATCGTGGTGGAAGTAAAATATTAATACCTCCGCTTTTGGCTAGCTTTGATTGATTGCGTTAGGGTGGTCAGATTCGATTTCTGGTAGGACAAATCTCACAAACTCTGCCTGTTTGTCCTTGCAGGTAAAACGAATATCGTTTTGAAGTGAAATTATTAAACTGCTTGATCCTTTACCGGGAAAACCGTTTCGGAGGATAGAGTGGCAACGATTCAGATTAAATCGCTTTCAACGTACAATTACGGCACGGCACCCACCAGCTAATTATGATCCATTGCAGATGAGCCACCGGGAACTGCGGAACCCTTGCTGCATAATGCGAGCCTGCGAGCAGCAAAACTAGACCACTCGCGTCTGAATCGCGTATCGATTTATCATCACAGAGCATCGATTCGTCGCCGACAGGCGAGCTGCCTGCGCTGGGAGCCATATGGAAAATAATTCTATCCAATTATTGTGATAACTACAGCAGGACACACCACGGTTGTGTTCTGCAACCCGCAATCCAGCAATTCGTGTGAAACCCGGAACCTAATGACACTGTTTGGGACGGTGAAAATGATCAAAAAGAAAACGTGTGTTGATGTTGGTGCCTCGCAAATTCTGCATCGAATAATTATCACCTTCCACCAGTGGACGCTGCAGCACTATTTGTGCACTGTCTGCGCGATGTGGTTTGTGGGAATGTTTATTTTGCACTGAACGAGGAGCGATAAATGGGGCAATGAGCGAGAAATATGACCAGGATTATACGATGAAAGTTGTTACGGTGATAGCGATTATGTTGAAAGTACACAAATGGCGCTTATTTAGTGACCAACGTAAGTGGAGATATTATACTCGAAATGCTAACTGCTCTGTAAACGATGTGTATTTTTACGGTTTAGATTTTGACATAGGCAAGCACAACATCTATCTTCTACAGATTGTAAAAGCTTTGTTAAAGAGCTTCGTTTTGGCGATATGGTGGAAGGATTCATCCGAAAGGAGGTTAAATTTTGTCAACACAATTTGCATCAATCTTCCAATAAAAGCGAACCTTCCCATCGAGGTGAACTGATGCGTTCATAGAACCTATAACCCGGCAATAACTATAATTGATAGGACTCGCCCGCTTCGTAAGCTTCCTCGATTGCTGTAGGACAACCGATTTCGATCGGTCGATAATTTATTTACCTACACAGTACAGAAAGGAGCGAAACCCGGCACACAGGTTCGTTGGGATTGTTTAAAGGTCCGGTCGTACGAGAACGATATACGAGACGAGATGTCTTCATCGTGGATTTTTCGAAGAAGAAAAGCGAATTTTCTTTCCCAAAACGATCTCCCAAAAGCTGTTTAAGGAACGTGACTTGATTTGAAGATTTTCGTCTTCCATTCCGGTGTGTGTGTGTGTTTTTTTTTTTATAATGCTTCGCTTCCTAAATCCCAAAACGGTGGACCCGAATCGAGTAGACTTTGATCTTGAACGCTGCACGCCTTTAATGTGGTTCTTCGACGGTCTTGTTTGCCTTGTTGGTCCGGGACAGCTTTGACCCATTTTCCATCACAAACTACGGCAATATGTATTCAATTTATTTGCTCCAATAACCCCGAGACGGGTGGGCATGGTTATGTTTCGCAATAACATATTTAGAAGGCGGTTTGTGCTAACGATGGAATGATCTTTTTTTTTTTTTGGTTGTGCTGTCCTTACGGGAGTCAAACTGGAACGCAAACTTCACTTTTAGAATGCAACGAGTGAATGAGTGTGGAAACTGTTGGACGCCTGTGGAATGGAAGTAATTTGACCATATAAGTCGTTTTACAATTACCAGTTCGAAGCTGTGTAAACTACACTGACGGGAGCGTTTACCTTAATCAGCATTTTCACCATGAGGTTTTCGCTGTAATCGGGCACGTACCTTCATCATATAATCCTCTTTCAGGGTTTTAACTCTTACGAGTGTGGGTGAATTTATTGTCGGAAAACTACAACGCGGAATCGAGTCGATCGTAAAGAAAAGGCTTGCTTATCCTTACCGGGCCTTACAAATGCTGGAAGGAGGATCGAAAGGATTTCCACGATTTATATACACCACGTCCGAACCAGGATGAAAGGCTTGTGAAACCGCACCAAAGAAGTAGTAGACCCCTCGGGGTGGGACGTTTAAAAGTTTTCTTGCAGCAAAAGGTGATCCGATGGCTTTTGATGAGTGGCGTAGCACCCAGTGCTACGGAAGATAATGATTGGAACCCGTGCAACCTCGTCCGAAGGTGAATAAATCAACCTTGCCAGTGGACTAAATCAAAATACTACTCCCCCCCACACGGGAGAGTTTCCCGGGGGTGATAAGTCCCATTCAGCGCAACAGCAAGGATCCCGGAAGAATCTTTCCTTCAAGATATGTGTGTGTGTGTGTGTGTGGCCGTGCTGTAAAGTTTATCGAGCCACTTAGCCGTATTAGGTTGTGCCGCGAAGTGCTCGACCAGACGTATGTGCTTAACCATGGGTTTTGCGCCTCAGGAGAGCGCTCTCTTGGTGTCCGTGTGTATGGATAAATCATCCTTTGCCCAAGTTTTCCCGTGGCACATTTCAAACCACACCACCGCTCCAGCAGTCAGCCAAACCTGCCAGGAAACGTAAGAGTGACCAGTGTTTGTGTGCAAGTGCTACTTCTCGACACTCGCCGCCACCACATGGATATGATGGTGTTGGTTGGTTGGTTTATCGCTTTTCGCCTTGGAAGAAAGATGACTTCACCAAACTGCAACCGAGGACGACCCGCTGTGGCGAAAACCACAGTAGCGCGTGCAACAAACGAACGCTCAAGGATAAGCCACCCAGGAGATCGAACCTTGTGGTGTGGAATTGAATCGAACAGACGAGACGGACGGGTGAGACCGTCCAACATCTGCTCTCGTGCAGAAGAAAAACTAATGATTCACCTGCTGCTAGTCCACTGTCGGTGGCGGTACGAAGCGGCTAGCGAAAACACGTACCGAACGTGCGGCACTCGAGCATCGCTGTCCTGTGGATGGAAGTCCTGGAAGTCATCGGGAAGGATTATCGGCGGTGCGCGTTTCGAATTTCCGTTTGATTGAGCGTTATTTATTTAATTGATTCGACCTTCGGATTCGGTTGGTGGTTTGTGGATGGTGAAGTTTAAGCACAGTTTCGGTGTGGCAAGCGATTTCGGGGAGGTAGCGATTACACTAATAGAAGGGTATTAAATGTCGAATCGGGTTAGCTTGTGTTGAGCGATGAGCGGAGATAAAATGAGATGATTAAAACGAAGGAAGCCTTTGATTGGAAACAGCTTGTGCTGTGTTTTTGTGCGGTAAACGAGACATGAAACTAGAAAAAATATGGAATAAAAGTTGTGTTTTGCAGACATTGTTTTTTCGGTACTGGAATCCTAGTATTGGTAAACAAATTTTGTTTATTGAAACAAGAATTCCAGTGATAACTTTTATACTATCGTCACGCCTAAATTTATGCAATTATTTTTTAAATCCAAATATGTCACTAGTTCGGCACATCCATCGATATCATTAATGTTTATTTTGTTAATTTAAATCTTTACAGAATTGGGTTTTAGAACCGAATGTTACGCTAAGGTTTATCAAATGCTGTTTTGAGCCCCAGAGATGTTTTTATTATTGTCAATATTACAGCATTTAGCCGTATGGTAAACCCCAATTGTCTTGAGATTTTGGTTGAAAACTGAGTGTGGGTAGAAAAAGTATTTCGTGCATAAACCGAAATACTATTTATTTATTTATATATTTATTTATTTCAAACGAAATATCCGCTGCTAGGGCTACATATAAGTGACTTAATTGCTAAATGATTTAAAAATTAAACTAAACTAAATACACAGAGGCTAAAACGGACGACAATCGATAGGCTTCAGTCAAACTAGGCATTGCAGAAACAACAAACTGAAAGGAAAAAAAACTACCACACGGAAGAAAAGAACGAATCAAAGAGTTGTAGAATAACTGGAAATTGTATTGTATTGTAATTGTAAAATTGTAATTCCCGCAGCGATAGTAGAGTAATGGTCAGAGTCATAGAAAAAGCATACTTTTAAGGACATTTAAAGAATCAGTAAATGCAGCAATAAAATCTTGAAAATATTGCAGAATTATACTTGAGGACGTATTTAAAATTGAAAATACATTACGGCACATAATAAAGCACATTGTAGTACAAAGTACTCATAACATTAGTCTTGCTAATATAGCATTTTACTGAGAAATAGTCAATTCAGTGTTTAATTCAATGAAAAGTTTTAGGTCCAGGTTCGGGAATTAATAAATCCAATTCTTATTCCAGCTCTAGGAACGCAGAACTGATGATTTTAGTTACAGGTTCAGGTCCATACAACTTTTTTTATGCAGTAGAGGACACTATAACAAGAATTTTATACTCGTTTATTAATATTTTAAAACACAGGTATAACTTTACCAATCTTATAAATCATTTTGTAAGAATTAAATATCTGAAAAAGTTTAAAGAATTTTGTTGATACCAAAAACAAGGTAACTTTTTAATATCAGCATCAATTTCAGCATTCAAAAAAGTTAAAAGGAGTTTCATAAGAACTGTAAAGAACTTTTTGAAATAGATTGATGATCTTATTTTGTGTTTCTGCTGCATGTTTCATTTAGTGGCATCATTCAAATTATTGCAACCGGTGGAAAATGCCACAAATAAACGAAAAACAGAATATAGAAACGATGCCTGTAGCGTAATAGTGTAAATATGTGTCTTGGCTAAGAGAGCGCTTTTACAACTATTTTGTATTAACTCTTTAAATATCTCCAACTTTGGTGTATTAGTCCCCTCGCAAGAAACAACTTTATGAAATATATAAAAATTGAAAAATGGTAAATTTATGCAAATGTCTCTTGCAGCTAGAACCCCTTGGTAGCCGTACAAATTAAATTCAAAAGATCTGTTCGTCTAAAACGTCATTAGACTACTATTTAAATTCGTTTCACAACACCGTACGGCGTCATTTATAGAAAGTAATTAAGAAGTTTCGGCCGAATTCCTAAATACATTCACAAGAGCATACGCATCCTGCCTCAGCCCAGGTCTAATTGAATCCAGCGGACAATTCGTTCCCTCCTTAATACACTGACAAAGGCACAATCGTGACAAAACTATTATGAGTTTCGTTATGCCCTACGCGTCGTAAGATTTGCGACTTTTGGCAGGGACGATTTTTCCCCATTTATTCCTTCTAGCACACATTATTGACAAACGAGACTTGGACCGAGTGCTTGCCGATGTCGTTGACCGAGGTGAAACATGATGGTGCAAATGAGACGTGTGTGTGTGTGCAACCGCCTCATCAACAGTTTGGTAATTAGATTCAACACTCTCGATTTCGGGTGACTTGTTGGGTTGTGGGCCAACCCTCTAATCCTTGGTCACCATCCGGACGCGACGTTGTCTGCGTTTTGCGGTTCCGCTTCGGGATGTTTGTGTGCGAAATGTACGCATAAATTTACCACTTCGATGACGCCTACAAGCAGGAAGCGAACCGTCATAAGATATTGGAGTTTAGATGCGTAACGTTCGATAAGGAGCGAGGGTGAATTCCTATGAATCGACAAGAGATATTGCACAGGGAAGTCGAAGGTTTCTCCCTGCCTTGGATTGGATGATGGCATTAACTGTCAAGCGAAATGTAGGGTACGCAGTCGTAAGGAGGAATCAAAACGAACGCACGGCAGGGATTGGTTAGAAGTTGTGCCGTGTCCTAAGATCCGAAGCATCGCGAAACCCATACGCCGGAATACTTCCTCACAATAAACACCTGCGTGACAAACGTGTGGCAGCTGCTGTTACTCGACTACTGTTCGTTTCCATTACTTTACGCAACCCTCCTCAACGTTATCTTGTTGAGTTTATGACTTCTTTCCGGCTGTCGTTGTCCTTTTCGGTGCGTTTACTTTTAAGCCCAGGACTGTTTTGTCCTCTACGGTAGAGGACAGATTATACTCGACCGCCATCTCGATCGGTGAATGAAGACTTTACAAAAGAAAACGCAAACCATTTCAAGGTGGTGGAAAATTGATTTTCGATAGTGAGTTTTCCTCTCATCCACTTGTGGTAGATGATGGTTTGAGACGAGAAAAAAAGAAACATAACCAGGTGATAAAAGAGTCATTCAGACGCGTTTCTCTCTACCTTCCTACGTATGGTGGCAGAATTTCATTTCATCCTGTTTTGATATGCATTTAATAATATTTTCATTTCGTTTGAAATCGCTGGCTTTTTTTCATCTGCTTCTTCATCACTGGAACGCAAAAAAAAACAGCTTCTGATACGGCAATGGTTGATAGCGGAAGCTTCTTTATGGTTCCCGATTGGGGTTGAAAAGGCTCTAGCAAATGCTATACAATGTTTTTTTTTGTTCCTTACTTCCCCTAGACGGAATTTGTGATGCCATGTGGTGGTGTTTGAAAATTTAAAATTCAATCTAAACCCTTACAATCAAGTCGGAGAAAAAGACGCGCTACTACACTAGATAGCAAAAACTAAAAGAAATGCTCTGTGATCTGTTTTTTTCTTCCTCTCTCTTTTACCGTTCCCATTCTTGCGTCCTTCGCGATGTTACTTTTAACATCGCGATGGGTTTATTTTGCATAGAAAAAGATTCAAACACCTCACAATGTTGAGCCAGACGGCGCGTCGTGCTTTAAATTTTCCACGATTTGCCTTCTTGATATGCGTGGCAAGACACCGTGCTGAATTCTTGAATGTTTCCTTCCCACCTCGGCAAAATCATTGCATACTTTAAGGCGCGCCTGCATTCTTCCCCATTGACAGCTGCGAATGGTGCGCCGGCTTCGATTATCATTTTAATTTACTGTCACACGGTACGCCGGGAATCAGCACGGCATTCCGGTCCAGATCTGGGAGCTGGAAATTAAAGCTGTCAATCACTAGGGCGGAGAAGCCGGCTGACGAGCGTAGCGTTCGGAGCAGGGCTATTGAATTAGGGGAAAGTGTGCACGGTGCGGCCGGATATTGCAACCCGTTCGCCGGCGCTGAAGAAGTGTCGATGGGGCGACCCAAACGGACAAGACAGGTGTGAAATGTGATTTGTGTAACGGTTGGCACGAGACAAGCAAGCTTGATATTGCATTACGTTCGTGTAAGCTGTCGAATTAATCGCTTTAGTACGTACATTTTGATAATCCTGATTGAATTTCCTGATGTAGCATTCTTCATAATGGTGCATTACTTCTCGTCAAAATCCGTAAAATGTGCTTTGATTTTTTTCAGTCTAAATTTTTTTTATTTGAATTTTAAATTGAGACTTAATCAAACAATTCGACTTTTAAAATGGATCTTTGTAAAGAACATTGCATTTTTTCGGTCGCAGTGTAAATTTTTCCATGCGTTGCTGTGAGCTAAGTTTCGATTCAAAATATTTTTCATTTGCTCTCCTAAACGCACTACGGAATTTATCAAATAATAGTTTCTCGTATCAATTCCAATAGAAATTCAATTCCAATAAAAATTCAAGCGGAAAAATAAGCAATACTTTATGCTAATCTGGTGAAATAATTGTGAAAAGTTAATCTTCAAGAGGCAGTCTTCTTTTCACGATTTGGTGTGAATTTAATTTGAATTGATATTGCTCATAAGCCTTCTCCATTTAATTTCTTTAACCAATTCCGTTCAATGAGATCTTTAAGGTGTGTAAAATTCTTACTTTGTGGGTTAAACTATTTAAAATTAAATTTAAAATGTATCTCTACACATAAATTGCATAATTTTAGGCGTTTATAAAATTTTCTATTTAACCACAACACGTTTGGCTTAATGTAGTCACTATCGATTAATTTGAAATTACATTCAAAGTAAATTAATGCTCAATTTGCTATGGATTTGGACCTGATTCGAAGTGCAATTCATTGAATCGTCCATAACAGCACAACAATCTCAATACAGCGGTCTGCCGTATGAATAAAACATCCGCCATATCTCAGCGTTGCACCAAAGCAAATCTACACCGGAGTCTGCATGCAAGGGTGCACCATAAATATTGCTTGCGCTGCGCATCGATGTAACCATCGGTGTGCATTCAATTTGTGAGTTTATCTGCAGCGATGACCGCACGGACGGACGACGGGTGCGGTCCGGATGCGTACCACGGCCAACTACAGCTACAACGGAGCGTATGAAATAGTGCAAAGAAGTGAACGTGGCAGCTACAATTACTTCGCTGACTTTGCACCAGCCACCCATCGATGGTGTGTGATGGCGAGAAGCGAGAAAAGTCCATTTTCCAAAAGCCCCGTCGTGTGTCCCCGATACCTTGGCGCGCTGGGTGAATTACAGATCCAAAAGAGAGAGAGAGCGAGTAAATCATTTCCCGGCAAACGATGAGAACCTTCCACCGCGTGTCCGTGCAGGTCTGTCCCCTGTAGGTCATATTGAACATCCGGGATGTTAGGGAAGTTTAGAGGCGAGCGAAGGTTGCTTTACGATAAATTCCCCAACCCACCGTCCTTCGTAGCCAGCATCGTAACGATCATAAATATGTCATCTCACGTACCGGCGCTGGCCCCCGGTCAGGATATCTGTGTTTCTTGCGAACCGGCTCGAAAAAGGTGCCTTCTTCTTTTATTCTTATTATCATCGGCATCATCACCACCGTCATCGTCATTGTCCGTATTATTAGTATGTTTTCCCTTTTTTGCTGCTGCTCACGATCACCAACACTGACTGAGAAGCAATATGATCGGAACGACGGTCAGAAGGGTTTTCGCTATTTGTACGGAAATTCAGACTCCGGTCGAAACGGACGACAAAATTGGGTGAATGTAAGGGGGGGGGGGGGGGGACAGGCGGGGAGAGCTAAGGTCAGCATATTATAAAGCAATTTCCCGCTTTCCAGCTGTAATGATGCTCTTTACGTAACCTCAAACCTAAAGCGACCGAAACCCCCTGGATCTGGATGCGTTTGGTGTGTGGACGTACTTTGGAAAGCTAGTTGCGAAACGGACACTTCAAACAAAATGAACTTTAAAGAGAACAACGTCCGAGAAATTCTTCTATTAGAAGTTTAATCAAACATGGTCCTAAATTTATACATAAGGAATATAATATTTGACTTTAATATAGAATGATTTAAGTATTTATTACTTAAATACGGTAATTTGAGGATTTGACGCATACTGCATCATGTATCGAAATAAACAAAATTTTCTAATTTTATTAAAACTTCCTCTGATCGATCCAGCTTTAGAGGAATTTTTGAGAATTCTATTCAAGTCTAAATATTTTCTAGGTCCCGTACAGCCATACCCATCCGAGCACGTGAAAAGTCATCTTTCACCATAGAAAACCACCCATCACCGTAGCAAGAGGTAATGGAAAATTCATAGCGTACGCTCGGTTGACCATAAATGCAGCGACATTGCACCCGAGCTCTTGGGCACCATTTTCATGGCCATGTCCAGTTCAATAAACATCCCCCTTGCTCGTGTTCGATTGCGAACACCCGTGGTCTCTTATCGTGGTACTCAAAAAGTCATCCGATGATGATGAACGGCTCATAAGATGGGCGAGCGGACAAAAATGCGATGCAATGGTTGCACTCATCTGACAAGACTCCAACGGGGTTTTTTTTTTTTTTTTTTGAGTAGGATCCATGGAGTATGGGTTCCTCGTGAAGGTTGTGAGCGGAATCTATTGTGGGGACAATACTTCTTCCCGTGATGAAAAGGCAGAAGATTGCGACGGTACGATATGCGATGTCAGTGATGTTCTGCGGCGTCCTCTTCCTCCGGTTGGTCAGGATAATAATGTCGCCCCGTTCTGGGACGACGAAAGCGACTATGCTTTACGTGTGTGTGTGTGGTTTTGTGTCGTGTCGAGCCGCCGTTCCTGCTGGAAAAGCCTTCCAGGAAAAACGGCTGTGGGCTACGGCCGACGTGTTTGGTCGGAAAAGTGACAGACCACAAACGAGACCACAAAAAAAAAACAAAAAACATTGCCAGTTGATGGAGCGAAGGGAGAAGTGCGAGCCGGCGCGACCAAATCGAAACGATTTCCCAACTGTCCTTCCTGCTTTCGAGAGCACAAGACAGCTGAGTTGAGATCCATGCACCGTCCATCTGTGTGTGTGTGTGTTGTGTCTGGTGAGTTGCGGTCGGAAAATAAAACACCGGCCGAAAACGGGAAAATTACATGTGAAAACATATTGTACGTACGTGTCATGTTTTATGGCTCTTCCCGTGGTCGTAAACTAGGAATTTCTCAGTCATAAATTGAAACGAATGCAATGCTTTTCGGGCAAAAAGGTACCAAGGACTCCAAGGACTCTCCAAGGGGAGAAAACAGGAGAAGAATAGTTCCCGTTGCCCTTATTTTCATTGTTTTGAGGTTATGTTTTGCTCTATCCTTGTTCGTCCTTGTTACAATCATCCAGCTGTTTTTTTTCTGGTCAGCATGGAATGTCACGGATAAAGTTAAAAATGGAAAAGTTGTATTGTAGTAGTCCTCTCTAGCGCAACGAAACTCGCATCCAAATGGCACTATTTGTGAGGTATTTTGTTTTAATTTTTTTGCGACAAAGCCATTCAAGCAACCACTCCGCATACTCACGATCTAGAGTGAGAGTTTAACACACACAGAGATACTTAAAAGTTCGAATGATACAATGCCATAACAACCGTGACCGTGTAGCATGAGAAACTGCAATTACCCCGTTGGCTGCCGTCGGGACTCACTTACCATGAAGCAAAGCGGCCGAGAACATTAGCCCGAAATTATGTGATTGCGACAGCAAACGTGGTGGATTTGCTGTACGTTCCTTTAGAGGTTGGGTACGTACTCTAGAAAATAGCTAGAATTTTTGGAGAATCACTAGTACATTTCATGCTGATGGTAGTGAAAGTACGATGGTAACTGAGGTCAGTGTCATTGCCGAAGGGGTTGTTAATGCTCTTATAAATATTAGAAAATGGTTATTCAGAGTAGTAGAATTCTGATAAGTAAGTGGAAAATAGGTTAGTCAGCATTTAAACATATTTGCTATTTAAATGAGAAAGGGGATTCAAGTTCGAAGATGGCGGCAGCGGCGTCGGTCTTCAAACGGTAGGACGGGAGTTTAAGTCCCTTCCGGACTCCCCCATAGTCCCCCCGTAGTGAGGACTGGCTATCCAACTACGTGGTATCGGCAAGTCTAGTAAGCCATTCGATGGCCTGCGTGGTATCAGAAAGTTAAGCCAAAAAGAAGAAAATATAACAAGTATTTCCCTCTGGTAATCTAGTGTCTCATGGGTAGCCATACGATGTAAGAAGCGTGTAAGTCATCAGCTGGCTATGTGCTGCAAGGATTGAGTATCCAGCTAAGTGTAGAATTAAGTCCAGGAATGCTAGAAATGGTAGACCAAGATCTTTCAAAGTTGTAGAGTATGTCTTTACATCACAACAAACAGGAAAAAAAAACTCTAACTTCACTCTTATCTAACCGAAAGGAAACAAAAATTCGAATGCTCTTTGGTGACATGTCAATTTCACCAATAAAAAGGCCCTCCATTAATGCAATCCAAAACGTATCAGTTCCATCTGCCAAACTCCTCCCACATCGGTCAGAAAAACGAAGCCTAAACGTCCTAACTGACCATCACTCATTACATAGCCATTAGCGTTCAAGTCGATTGGCTCAGTGTCAAACAAAACGCCAAAGACAATTCAATCAATCAATCCACACATCAATCGAATCGAATGGTCATCCGCACTGTGCGAGAAATGTCCTAAACTGACATTGTCCTGATGCTCCCTCGTATGTATCTGCTATCCCCCTTGTTACGCTCGCTGTCTAGTACCGAGCATCGTTAGCTCCACGTCCAAATGGGAACCTCCTTCTCATCAAACAAATCTGGTGCAGCATGCAGTTAATCTTTCCCTGCTCCGCATGAGGTCACTTCCGAAATGGTTCATTTCCTACGCCTGTGGTCGTTAGACCGTTGATTGGAAAGAATTCCGTCCACAATTGGACGTACCGCCGGATGCAGGGCGGAGATTTTTCTTCCAAATCCGGCACCAAATGAGCTACGGTGTGGAATCGGATTTCTTGAGCCATTGACTTACGGTCTGCACCATTTTCCAGGGGCTCACAAGAAGATGGAGAGCCAAAAAAAAAAAAACGATACGCAGTTCAATGATCTGTGATGTTGTTGGGGTAGCATAGGTCGTTGTAGCAACCTCCCCCACACCCGTCGAGTGTAGTGCGGTATGTAGCATTTAGTTTGCTGTTTTTAGTCGAGAGGGTGACTTGAGCGCTTACGAAAAGGCGATTATAAAAGACTCCCTTCTGCAGTAGCAACCGTGCATGTGTGTGGTATTAGTTTATTGGCTCACAACGCTCTAGATGTTAGATAGAAATCATTATTGGAAACAACGCTTTAGTTGTTGGTAAGATGTGTCGGAGGTTTATCGAGGTTTCCGTATGGATAGGGAAACATATTCATACGCTGCAACACCTCCCTTGAATGCGATTGCAGACACCGGATAAAGGGAAACGTTTGATGTGTGTTGCTGTTTTTTCGGTATCTAGAGAAATCGAAATAAAGTACTCATTATTGAGCAAAAATGCTGAAGATAATGCTTCTTCCGGAAGATAAGCGTATGTCTGATGGGATGGGGTACAAATTGGGCAACACACATTTTTGCTGATTACGAAGAACAGTAAAGCTTATCGAGCTGTATTTGGTAAGGATCATGAAATGCATGGTGAACAGATACTACCCAAGGATTCAACGCATTAGTATTGCCCTTAAGGCAATGCAAAAGATACTTTAAATTGAGTTCTGTGCCAGAATTCTATTTTTAAATCCCATAAGCAGAAACCTTCTTGTATGTGGATGTGTGTAAAAATATTATCTGAAACGTTGTTTGAAGTTATGCCGTTTGGTGCATCTGCGTCTATGATCTATATGACATTATCCGATCATTATCCCATTTGTCAAGAGAGCAGTCTGCTTTAGTCTTCGCCTGTGGCGTACTTCAGTAGTGCACAAGGTATGAGACGACTTGATATGAACGGTAATGCGATTTACTGTGAGAGTTAGTTTGGATGAATGTTTTAAACTATCTAAAAAACTAGAAAACTAGAAAGGAATAGTCGAGTTTTCTAAAAAGTTATGTCGATCATTAAAAGCTTTCTTATTATTTCATATTGTTTGGAATTTTGACATTTTTTGACGCTGTATATATGCGCTCTAATGGAGGTAAAGCTACAACGGTGCCGGTTTTCACATGGCAGGACTAAGGTTCAAATCACATCCTAATAATTCCCTCACCATGAGGACTGACTAACCAACTATGTTCGTGGTTATCAGCAAGCCTAGTAAGCCATTCGATGGCCGGCATGGCCTTCAGAAGGTCGTGAAGTCAATAAGAAGAAAAAGATGCTCTTTTAGATACTAATTGAGCTTTGTTTCAGACCGGAATTTGCGTCATGGTACGCCCAAAAGTATGCAATTTGAATTTTTGTGTTCCTAAATGTTCTTATTTTCTTAAGAAAAAATTGAAATTCTATTTATTTATTTATTGATAATTAATTATGACGGTCCAGTGCCGTATTGACAACACCGCTTGTGTTGAGTAAATTTAATAATCATATTGATAAGGCAAATTGAAGCTCTATATTTGTTGGAAAATTTCTAAATAAACTCTATAACTATAACTCATGTTTTAGGAATATTTTTTTTTTACAGTGTTGACGCTATCATCCATTGTTTATTAAACAAACATAGCTTACTCACATGCACCGTAAAACTTTTCACTTATGTTTACACTTTCCCAGACATTCAAACACATCCTCAGAAGCCGCCTTAAACGCTTACCTGTAATGGAAAAAATAAATAAATAACACACATTAGTCTTCTTCAAAATTTTCATCACGACAAAGACATCTTCTCACTGCAGAGCGCGCGAGCTGTCACATCCTACGACGCTCAACTTTTCCGCCTTGATTTTCCGCTTAATTGATTCCTCATGCCGGAATCGAACAAATCGTTCTCGAACAAATGAAAGGCATCAGACACAATGGAAAACGAAAAAAAAAAAAACTTAAAATGTCAAGCCCAAAAAACGAGGCATGCAAAAACCTGACTGGCGTGAAAGCGGGATGAATCGAGGCCGAAGTACGACACATTGCAACGTCGCGTTCCGTCGAAGCGCATCCGACACTGATCGATTTCATCGAGATTGAAACGAATCACCTTCACTTCATCTTACGCGCTAGAGAAGCTACATGCTTCCTTTTGCTCGATTTCTATTCACACTCATACTGTCGTCTCGTGTTTGTTATTTCCGGTTGTGCGAGACGCGCCCAAAGAAATGGAATACATCGACTTCCATATTGAAGATGTTTGGATACGTTTGGCATAAGTATATCGTAGCATCAGTTGTTGGGGAGCTAAAGGCTTTTTTCTGGTTCATGCCATTTTCTTGCGGATAAAATCCTCACCACCTTCGAAGGATATTGTGGCGGAAATATTCTTAAATGCAGAACCGTGTCGCCTTCACCAGTTATTTTTTGTCAGGAAAAGATGGAGATGGATTGCTGGCAACGGGCTGTTACCATTCAAAATTTGAATGTAAATTGTAGGTATTTAAACAGCGCACAGGTCTCACACTTCAACTGTCTGACCCCGTGAAGATGGAAAGTTTGTGGCGTCTGGCGACGGTTTTCCAGCTCCACGTCCGCAAGTGGATTCGCGACTTCTCGACCCGGTTCCGGTGTTGTGGCGGCACTCGAAACGTAACCGACACCAGCACGCGTAGCGTGTTGACGCACGAGGTAAGCGAAGCGAGAAAGAAAGAAGAAAAAAAGTTCCATCACGTAAAAAGAATCTTTTCCACGGGCACAATGTACACGCCGAATGGATGAATAAATATTGGAAAAAGGAAAGCTATCCCAGCTACAGGGGGCGAATGGGAAGAAAATGTAGCCAAATTTTGCACCACCATCGTTGGGCCAGTGCGCACCCATCAGCGCGAGGTAAATATTTGCATAAACATCCGCTTGGAAATGATGCCCGGGTTTTCGTCGTGTGTTTGGTTTTGTTGCTTTTTTATAACTTTTTCTTCCCATTTTCGCACCGACTTTCTTTTCTTTAATGCGGTGCGTTGACGATGGTGGCGTTAAAGGCTTTTAAGAGGACGAACCTGATGTTGCAAATCACCCATTCGTCTACGGAGGACACGAGGATGGTGTGTGAGGTGTGTCTATATAGACAGCGAGGAAAGGATGTGGTTAAATTGATGAAATAAAGTAGAATATTATTATAGGCGAATGGAATTTATAAAGAAAATTGCAAAGGGATGTGCTGCGACTAGGTGTTATCTTGCGTTGCTTTATTGTATAGCTTTGTAAAAATAAATAATTTTATTACGTTTTCAAGAGAGCATGCTATATCTTTGTTTGCTCAGATTGTTTCTTGGTTAGTAGAAAAAAATATAACAAGTACTTTAAGCCTTAAATTTAAATTGTTATTGGTTCATACAGTTAACTTTACAACGCCACTTGAGCCAGTTGAATTAAAGGCTTTTGAGCTACGATCCAAATATTGTAATGTGACAAAATCAAAACTGAACATTTTTTTTCATTTTTCAAAACAAATCCTTTGCTTTTGTTTGTTTTAAACACAGCATAAATTAAAACAGATTAATGAACATTGATTGAAGAAAAATTGTCTCTTCTAACACAGTAAAGAACCAAAAGCATTGCATACTTTTAGGCGTTTATAATTTTCGAAACTGCTTTTAGCGCTGTTTTCTATGTTTCATTCATTCTTTAAACTTTAACCCACGCTTCAAAAATACAATAAAATCTTATAACACGTTTTATATGGGCTGGTGATTTTCCTTTGCAAGCTAAAAAACCTGAAAACAGCTTGAAAAGCTTCAAATAACATATTTTCTCAACAAAATCAAAAAGGCTTGACATCATTACAGTAAATAAAGTAAAACAAAATTTACACAACACATATGGGCCCTGCATAATCTCGTTTCAATTACAGTCTACCTTCCGCCCTACTGTTCACACAACCCCCATCCCCGTGCAAAAGCAAATGGTAATGATAGTCTTTAAGGCCAATGAAAATGATGTATCACATCCGCCGCTATCAAATTTGTATTAGTTTGTCACAAAGCTCAACCGGTTGCTTCTCCCCGTACGGGCTGCTGAGGCAGCATTAGAAGCGTAGCGTTATCATTATTGCATCGTTCACACGATGCCGACCGATAACGATATGTTATACAGGGAAGAAAAAACGAGAAAAGGGCAAAACATACAATATTTGATGCAACAAAAAAAAGGAACAGGAACAAAGTAAAACCTCTCAACAAGATAACGATGAGGATGATGTTGATGATGATGATAGGAGCAGCGACATGAAAGCATGTAGATGAAGGTAAACATTTGATTCCAGTCCAGCCCAGTACATCCAGCATCCTCTCTCTCTCGAAAGCCAACCTTTAAAAGGCTTTCATTCAATCGAGCGCCAAGGAAAAGCGCACCCATACGTGAGAGAAGATGGCATGGAGGACATTCCGATCGTTCGCTCTATATGGACCGGAAAATGATGATGATGATTTTTATTGTGTTAGACTGCTTCAGCTTTTCCGTTGCTCGCTTCTATCGTCCCTCTTTCTCCGTCAGGATATCTGCTTGAATTTAAGAAGAGGTGGAGAAAATGGAAACTTTTTTGTGCTTTCTTATCATCCCTTTTTTTGAGGAATAAAGGAAGCAATAAGAACTTTGTTCCTTCGGCTGGACATTCCGAATATGGACACTTGAAGCTTCCGGATTTGAACGAACGCAAATGGATAGTGATGTCCGGTGTGTTTAGAAGCATTCGACACTATCCAACAGAACACGTCATATCGATATATTGTTTTGGGTCATTGTTCATGATGATATCCAAACAACGTAGGCAAAATCGTTCCGGGGAACGAGAGTGGAAGTAATATCCCTTCGTATGACATGTTCACTTTTCCATCATCCCCATCAAAATTGGAGCATATACAAGCGAGGCGAGGCGAGAGCAGAAAAAACAAGTCATATGAACACATGCTTGAAAGGAAGTCCCTTTTTTCCATTTCTATCCCATTCACCAAGAATTGGATTTGTGCCTGGACTGCAGAGCAAAAAGATCATGGTATTTCTATCTTCCGGTGAACATTCGATTGTGAATCCCATTTGGGATCTTTCCAAGGGGTTTTTTCCTCTATCCAACCTTACACAAACCTGCCTTCTATTCTTGAGTATCGTCCTTCTTTGATGACTCTGAAGATGGCCACATCACCGTCGGGACGGAAGCCCCTTTGACGTCAAAAACAGTGACGTGTGCATCTCGGGAAATTCACAACAGAAAGTATGTAAACCAACGGAATTCGAAAACGTAAACCGAACCGAGGGGGATCTTCATCTCTCTGGGGGGAGGTTTTGATGATGCCCTTATGGAGGAATGCGCCTCTTTCTTTGTTTTTGTGTTGGAACGATCCAATCGTTCCGAATGCTGCGTTGACGTTGCAACTTTTCGGGTTTGTATTTTTGGGTAAGCTTTGGAAGGGTTCGGGTTCGGATGAGTATGAACCAGCTTTGGTGAGTTGTTTGGATGTGTGTAAATGGCTCAGGACTTATTCGGTTCATCGAAAAAAAGTCGTCTGATAAAAGTTTGATATAAAAAATGTCCTCAAAGCGGCGATTAAAGCTAGAATTTTGGACCAGAGTAGCTCTAAATGACTCTTTAATTGACTAGTACCAGCAGTATTCCAAAAGCAATGGCAAAAAATTGAATTAACTTGCAATTTCCGTACATCCGTCCGGCGTGCTTTTGCCTTCATTTTTCACATTTGCTTATAATTTGTATGCTCCATTTGTTTTAAAGTAATTAAATCTCACCATGCATCGGACAGATGCATCCGAATACTGAACCGATACGCTCCACACTCCCATCAGAAGAGTTCGTTATCATCCGTTGCGTTCGTAGGATGTTTGCATTCGGTGATTATCGATTAATCGAATTTAATGAGTGATCTCCCACTGCATCCGATCGATATGCGCCAATGTGCGTGTGTGTCACCGATATGAATTCCCCATTGAGCATTTCCGAAAACCATGCGGGATAGGACACACACAAACACACTTTGAACTGTCGTTTCAGTTCAGGCCGGCATGGAGAAGAAATTTATGTCGTGCAGGAGGATTATGTTTCATCAAGGATAGGAAATCAACAAACGACACTGGGAATCGTATCGTTAGGAATTGGTACGATTGCTGCCTTTCGTCGTTTCGGTTGAATTCAACTAACCAGTCCTTGAGGCGATTGAGGCCAGCGCTGAGCGAAGGAATGCACCATCGAGCCCTGAATGTGGAGTAGCCTGATGATGACGATGATCAGGAACAGTACGATGCCTTTTGCATGACCAACTCAAGATTGTTAACGAATGTTGACTGCATTGCTTTTCAAGCTGCGGCTGAAGCAATGTTTGTGTGGGTGCGAAGCTGACGATTTGCGAAGGCAAGCTAGCTATGCCCGGAATGTTGGTGCTGGCATGAAAATGGGTTGTGTGTGGGGATTATGCTGTTCGTAAATATCACCTCTCGTTAGACCGTTTTGTGTTTAGCATGATCTTGACGATTTCTCCCTTGAATGGTTTCTTGAATGACACAAGAAGAAAGCGATTAGAGTGAGTATAAGAAACGAGTTGGAAAAAAAGCTTCATGAATGATATTTTTATTACTAAACACACGTAGTTTTGGGATATTTTTGCACGTCGGAAAGGAAACAACTCAACTGGATACGTTCATGAATTTAGGCAACTAGGATAAACAATTCCTTGTGTTGCTGCCTTGCCCATGATTTACGAAATGATGAGAACGATAATAAGATCATTTACATTTTGAAGTAATTTTACATCAAAATTTATGTTTAGCAGTCTTAACATTCACATTTGATAAATCTTGTATGGTGCCGTGACCAGGATAAACGAAATAAAATTATTTTCGAACATTCATTCTGTCTTTCCGTGTACTATTTGTTACTATAATTTAGCCACCAAAATATACCATCTATTCAGACTTTATACTAAGCATCATCATCCGTAAATTACCCCTATTGAAAGGTGTTCAAAATATCGCACCGAGTTCACTTTGGCCTTTGGCGAGGCTTCTACCATTTAACGCGTCACTTGCACCTGAAGCTAACTGGTGTGTCCTTAAGGATTCGTACGGATCTGATTATTGAAGCAGTACATATATTACCGGTACGGTACGCTGTACCCGGCATCTTATCTGATCGACTCCCGGTCGTGCTCCTGACTTGCCGCGCCCATGCGGAATCTCACATTTTCCACCATTGAAAGTTGGGAGTCATGGTCACAAGCACCAGCAGGCATGTGCATCGATCGTACTGCCAGAAAGCTTTTGTTGTGCCCCGACATCGTGTGCCATTGTTGGTGCTGTCGTAGTATTTCAACGCCACACCAAACCTTCCTCAAGGTTTCCTAACTCGATGTGTGTGGGTTCGTCGTTTGTGAAGTCGTCGCCCGCAACTTCACAACGCTATCGGGGACAACAAAAGCGGGGCAGCCGGTTTGTGGTACGGAACCGTCGCATATTTATGTTTATTTTATGCTCACCTCAACCTTCCACTCGTATATCGTACACACATACACACAGACGGCCCCGGTAGAGTGCTGCAACCGGTACGCGACCACACACTGTACGGGAATCGTTATGCTCGATTGCATTTCGGTTCGGCGCGGTTGCTTTTGGTCTCGGTTAGCCATTTTCTTGCCCGTTACCAGTAGACATAAAATAATATTACTTTCCGCGTGTCTGGCTCGGGGAGTGGAATTACAGCAACTACATCTCGGTTTTTGCTCGAAAGGAAGCAACATTACCACCTCATCATCAGGCCGAGTTTGCCGCTGCACGGCACTGTTGCTGTGGCTTGCCTTTTATTGTGGTGTTATTGCAGTTTGAAAAATTTCTCAACCCCCTTTCGCTAGATGCAAGGCATCAAGGGGTGTCGGGCGTGCTGGTGTTTGATGCTAGGTTTTATGGGTTTCGTTCTGGTGGAATGGCACTTCCGGTGATCGATACTATTGCTATTTTGAAAATTATAACTTCGATCTCATTATTATCTCCGGTTGATTGTAGTTTTTTTTGTTTTATTTTTCCTGTCCACTGCTACTCTGATGCTCACGGAAACGGAACAAAATGGTTTTATTTTGATTGGAATTTCGATAAACTAAAGCTATAATGCAGTAGACAGAAGTGAGGGGAAAATAAAAACATTCAAACACACACGTTCGAGAGTGTTATCATGGTAACGGAAGGTAATTGGATAATGCCGTCTGCCGCTATCTGATGTGCCATAAACAGTCAGGCCATAAACAGTTCAGCCTGCTTGCATTGGTGATTGCAATGAGTGGACACTTAAATAGCAAAAATAATTAAAAATCTAGCGATTGTTTCGGTGGCAAAAAAAAGCAAAACATTTCTTTGAGTTTGTCTTCTTAAAAAGTATAAAAATAACATCAAACGATGGTGGTTAATTACTCAACTATTTTAAAAGCAAATAAATGAAACGAAAACTTTCTCCTCATGTTCAAATTTTGTGGAAAATCAAACCTGCTTCTTTAAATCTCCTCGCAATACATCCATGCTTTAAATTGCAAGGATTAGTTCTGCTATGACTTTAGCACGCTTTTCTAGTTCAATTACTTTCTCCGCTCTCTGTTTCTGATTGAAGGACTGGATCCGGAATATGAGCCTAATTAATTAACATCGTTAAGCGGTGTCTGCGTCGGCTGTCAAAGTTTGGCGCCGTCTGACTGAAGCTGTTTGCATATTTTGCTTTCCCAATTCCTATGACCAATAAATCTGTGTGTTTGGATGGGGGTTTTTCCACTGCCGCACGGTTTTTTTTAATCGCAGTAGATCAATTTTCCTTTTAGAAAAAAAATGATAAAACAAATGCTTCCGCCAAATACTTGGAACCGAAACTTTAAATCCTCGTTTTTTTTTTTAAAGTGGAGTTAAAAAATTGGATGAATTTTCCAGCTCGTTAGAAAATTGTACAAAAAATGAGTTACGAAGTACGAGTATCGCACAAAAATGAAGAGTCCAAACATCAAAACACAACTTATCATGGCCACAGCCTAGCTTCTGGTGGAAGAGAATTTATGAACAGGTTTTTGTTCGCCAATTTTTGACACTGCGACGGGGTCGGATGTGTCTTTTTTCTGTAGGAGTATGAAAAATGCATTTGACATCTGATTGAATTGCTGCGTCAAGGGCTTTATAAATCGCAACCAAATCCTGCAGTGTTGTTCGTGCTCTTTTTTCCTGTTCTAATGGATGGCGGAATGTGGATCGTGTGTTGTTGTGTTATCGTTTTTTTTTTGCTTAATAAGTGTTGTTTTATTTGCTTAGAAAATCAACTACACAGTTTGGACATCGATCAACTCACACTGTTTGGACATTTTATGAGATCGGTACCAAATGGGCTGGTTTTTGTTTTGTTTGTTGTCGAGCAGCATACGTAAGCGAAGGATTAAAAGGGCTTTAAGCTGCGGCGGTGTGATTGCTTTTGAGGCCGTCGAAAGGATTTAGTGCTTTTATGCTTATATTCTGTTGCCCGTCAACGCGGATTACAAGTGCATTACGTTGTTTTCTAACGGGATGTTAGAGCGTGGATCACGTGTATTGGGTGCGGTAAATTGACTTGAAACGGATCGAATAATTCTATTCTTCTTTTATCAATGTAGTTTTTGTTTAAGTCATATTTATTAAACTGTAGCAATGGATGTAGAGAATGTAATTTTCGGTTTTATTTAGTAAGTAACTCTGATTTTTGCTTTAGAAAATATTTTTTGAGCCTAAATGTATGCAATAAAGCGGACAAACACAAGAAGGGTTGAATTAAAGTTATGAATTTGGGAAAACGAATGACTAATTAATACATAAATATTTTTAAAAATAATAAATAGGTTCTGCAACATCTAGATCGCCTGAAGAACGCTTGTGAGCCTATCGGCAGACACACGGGTTTTGAAATCGGGGCAGTGTTGGCTAGAGAGACATGATTCTCATCTTCCGTTTCGCCAGAGACAACACAGTCTTATCCTTTGATTCCGTATCTCCATCATCCTTCCTAGCCTTATTCGTTTTCCACCATTCCATTTTTGTTATGTGCTTTTTTAACTCGGCTTTAAATTATTTTATTAATCAACCCAAACCGTACATTGCAATACAGTTTTTGAAATGCATCATTCAAAACACGCATCAAACGCACAACAACAGGCGTAAAATAAAGGTCATAAAATCAATATCTGATTGGGCTCGTTTACTAAACCATGGCTGCACTCTAGTGAAATCCCTCACACAAGCTAAAAGCACACCACCAACTCCCAAAACCATTGCCTGTGACCGAGTATGCACGGTGTGACTTTTCTATGTTTTATTACCACGGCGAGCAGATTTTTTATTTCGTTGATTTTTTTCCATTCCTCTTGTGGTTTTTGTGCATTTATTCCCCAGTGGGCGAGTGCACTACCAAAGTGGTTGTTTGTATGCAGTTTTTTTTGTAAATGTTCATACGATCATTTTCAACTCTACGCGTTTTTGGATTTGAGGAGGAAAATTGGGTGCATTGTTAGCCCCACTCAGCGGGGGCATACGCAAGCATTAAGCTACGGGAGCGTAAACCATACTGGAGCTGTGTGTTTCATACCGGGAATGCATGACAGCGTTTGAATGCCGGCAGCTCGTATTGGAACGATTGTAAACACAACAGGATCGCCGCAGACGCAGCAAACTAGGGCGCAGTGGTGTGAAAAATCAGAAAAATATTACAAAAAAGCAACCGAAAACAAATGAGAAATAATTTTCATAACGGCATAACGAATGAAACTTCCCTTCGATTTCCAGCATCACCTTTCCGGCTCTTTCGGACATACATTTTTTAATCTGCCATCCCATCCATGTCCAGTTTGAATTGTTGGAATGAATAAATTGGTCTGATTTTTATCAACTCCCGCCCCGGCCCGCTCAACGAATTGCGTTGGGTGCGTTGGGAAGGATTTATTGTTTTCCATTTTTACCAACCGTGCGTTGCGGCCTGCGGGCAATGTCATGCCGGCTTTAATCAATTACCGCCACCGATTTGAGGCACTTAATCGTGAAATGTTTGTGAAACCGGAAGCATTTGTTCACACCCGCGAATCACGCGCTGGGCCCGGGCAGTGTGTAGCATAATTGATTCCGCTTATTAATTGATAATGGTGACCCTTCTCTCCCACCCCCTGGGGTTAATCGGGATGGGGTGGTTGCTGTTTGAGCGAACCGAGACCGGACACACGTGCGGGAGGATTAGAATGCATCATACATTTAACCACCGTTTTACAAGTTAATCGGATTTTTCACACACGCTTCAATTGGCACTTTAAGCCGTCATAAGCTAGTGTCATCAAGTGTGAGCTGCCAAAAGGGCATCGAAAATTGCACCGAAAGTGGTTTCATATTTTATTTGAAATTTTCGAAAGAGCTAGCCGCAACTTTTGATGAGTTTAATTAAATGTTGAGGATGTACTTAAGCTCGGATGATGCTTTTCATTTATTTATTGATACATTTAAGAGGCAGAAGGCCAACTTTGAGTCAAATTGTATTTAATTGTATGTAGTAAATAGTATGCAATCTTTAAAGTTTTTGGAACTTATTTCAATGAAGATGGATTAAGATTTTTTAACGCTCGTTCTGTTTTATAACTCAGCCAAATAAGTACATTTACCAAGCGTTGTAGGGTGACAGTGTTTACTTTTTTTTAAATAAGCATTCGATTAAAAAAAAATTGTTCAATCATTACAAATATTATATATTTGGGGAGGCAGGACTGGGTTCACACAGCAGGGCCGGAGTTCAAATGAGAATTGACTTCTGTTGAATTAAAATCGAGCCAAAAAGTATCCAAAAATTGACGCGAGACCTTGGTTTGTATAACTTTTGATAAAATTTGCAATCATTTACACTTCCAAAATAGTTTAAAATTGGTTTAGTTAACATTCTTAAT